>NC_057804.1:427034025-427053999 GCF_018294505.1 Triticum aestivum | reverse complement strand
ACTCTCTAGGGCAGTCGTGCTGGAAGTTATGGAGTACTTTTCTAGTTTACGGGATTTTGTTGTAGTAGCCTTTTATGTTTATTGTTGGCCAGGGGCTTATCTCCAGTGATAGGACGGATATAATAGTGCGCTCACCTTAGAGTTTTTTAGTTACATTATTTACAGTAAGCATGGATTTGAAGGTATCTACGCAGGTATGAGAAATTAAGCATCACACCATCGAGTGGCTTCTGGATGTTAGGGGTATTAGATAAAAAAAAACTATCACAATGCATAATGGATGTATCTAACCACAAAAGCTTTGTTGTAAAGGTTTCCTGAAGCAAAATCAAAAAACAAAAAGAACAAAGAAACAAGCGACTTAGTTGGTATATCTCCAATGGTCCAGGAGACAAGGGTGCTCATGTTTGTTGCATGTGAACTGTCCTGTAATGTTAAGCTGCTTTAGTCTAGATCGCGATGTCCAGGCCCTATCGTGAACTATGGTTATGTCAAGTATTTTACCTGCTGAATTCTTTTCTAACCTTTCTATTGTATTTGACTACTGTAGTACAATGATGATCTTATTTTTTGGCTCTATAGTCTTGACTTTCAGGTTTATTACATTGACTGCCATGGTGTTAGGATTTTAGAACCCCAATACATCCCATCTCTAATGAAATATTGGCAAATTCTCCTACTATGGTATTTACATCTACATGCTAGACAAAACCTGCTAATCAATGAAAACACACACATATCTGGAACTAAGCAGACAAGATTTGCAAATATAGATATTCAATTTTTTTGGTAAACAATGCTGTAACTATTTCGTTGTTTATGTTGGTAAGAATTAAGACCCGTATGATGAATTATGTTATTATTGTACACCTTTTTTGTATCTATATGGTGAAAGAATGTTACCGTTCACCACTTCTTTCTCCAATGTTATGCTTGTGTTCCGAATATCTATGAAAGATTGTGCATATCTTATGCATACATCTGAAATGACCGGACCAGTTTTTATAGTTAATGGGCTCGATTCCAACATAATTTGTTGAACTGATTGACAATCGTTAGTACATGCTGGATTATTTAAACTGATCGATAGTACATGAACTGGTTAGCAACATCATTTTTATTTTTATTTTTGTTACAGTGGAAACTCAGCTTCGATCTAGTTAAGGGAATACTTCAATATTAGTGTGTGATCTTAATTTGATGAAAACTGAAGGAGCTGTTCCCATGCCAACTAATTCTCTGTCTTCTCCATCACTTATGTGGTTCCTATTTGGTTGGTCCGTTGTATGCATGATATATTTCAAATACTAAGAAATGTGGCTACCAATTATCTTGTTTACAAGGTTTGGGACCGGATCTTCCAATGAAAAGATGGAGGAGCAGAAGAAGAAGTCCAGAGCTGAGAGGTGTGCGATATACACTTAATTACCTGTGATGCACTTGTATGTTCTTTACTTCCCCAAATTGTGAACTGATACATACTTCCATTAATTTGTAGGTTTGGCCTTCCCACGCCCTCCTCTGATGATACCGAGGCAAAGAAAAAAGCCCGCTTAGAGCGATTTGGTCAGAGCACAGAAGTTGGCAAGGCGGAAGAAGAGAAGCGGAAGGCACGGGCCCTTAGGTAGATGAATGCGGCAGTGTCAAGTCATTCTTTCGACCAGGACCCAAACCTAACAAGTAACAGCAAGCTATATCTAACATCTCTTAACTACTATGCCAGGTTTGCAGGAGCGCCTAGTGGGTCATCTGAAGGAAAGGACAAAGACACCTCCAAGCCGGTATGTCTTCCACTCTATGGCATGTTTTTGTGTAGAACTTGTGCTTCATGTTTGTTGTTGTAATTCGTTGTCTTCCTCCTGTCCTCTGTACACGTGTAACACAGGACACGGCTACTGTAGCTGGCACGGCATAATGGAAAACAGTCCCTGCCTTTTTGAGGTTAGATTAAATACGCTCTTATCATCATACAATAGCATTTGTTTCCATGATGTGGTATTGGCCGCTGTTATACGTATATCCCATAACATGAAAATAATCAATTCCATCTTCTCGTAGGGTCGTCTCAAACATGCCCCTCGAGACGTCGGTGAAGCCGTAGTTTGTACAAGACTAACAACGCCAATGGCGTCGATGTTATCGGAGCCATTCGTGTGCTGTTTACTGTGTAGCGCTTGATGACTTCCTTGCTGTACTCCGCTTGGAGCCATTTGAGTGCTGTTTACCGTGCAGCACTCGAAGACTTCCTTGCTGTACTCGCTGGCAGCATAGTCTGTTTGCTGCCTGGTCTGGGGACACCTGTGTACTACAGTACTTCGTTTCCCTTTGTAGTGGTACTACTTCTTAGCCATGTACTCGTGTCTGTTCAGTTTTTGTGTTTGTATTGTTCGTTTCAGATGCATGCTATATACGTCCACGGTATCTGAATGTCTGGTAAGCGCATCTCCATCGGCAACCCATAAAAATCTTTCCGCGTCTCCGCCGACATGGATGTGGGAGGACGACATCCAAAGCTAATGGCATACATTTCAAAGTTTTTTTTAACAAACGGATGAAATTCGTGCAAACATTACCGGATTTCATTACATTTCAAACATTTAGAACCAGAAAAAGGCCTGCCCCTGTACATATCCTATGACGACAGCTCCTTGCGTTCAAGCCTGTGTCGTCCTTCATCCGCTGTCTTCATAAGCATCGGCGATAAGACCGATGAAGTGAAGGTGCCGTCTCCGGCAAGGGTCCTTCATCCGCTGTCTTCATAAGCATCGGCGATAAGACCGATGAAGTGAAGGTGCCGTCTCCGGCAAGGAAGAGTAGAACATAGGAGACGGACATGGGACACAAGGTACCGCCGCCTTCATGGACGTGAGGTCCACTATGGAAATGGTGGCGCCGGTGCCGTTCTTGTCCCATCGGTCCGGCTGATGGTTTGTCGGCAGCGCGTAGGAGGCGCAACTCGCGTTGTTCTCTTCCGCGATCATTTGCAACTGCGCCTACGCGGCGGCCGCTTCCTGGCGAGCGGCGGCTTGAGTGCGGACGACATCGTAAATGGCACGCTGCTCCGCCACGAAGTTGGGGTTTGTTGCGGCCATGGCCGCTAGGCCTCCTCGCTCGCGCGCTCGCCGTAGATCTGGCCCTTCGCCAACCGATGCTGCTCTAGGAGGAACATGTTGTACCGTTGTTTCTCCTGCGCCTGCTAGAACACTGATAGAGGCGCTAACACATGTCGCACCTCCGCCATGGCGGCGTTAAAGTGCATCGGCACCTACTCCATGGTGAAGTCGGCGTGCACATGAGAGGCGGGAGCCAGTGCGGAGTCATCGGAGCCCGTCTCCATCGTGGTATCGTCCTCGTCGTCGAAGACCTCGGGCGAGCTGCCCTCGATCCGCCTAGCACGGCGGCTACGCCAGGCGGTGGCAAGGGCGGTCACTGCGTGCTTCATCTCCTGCGACAGACTGTCCCACGACGCTTTCTCGCTGGCGGTCATGGCGGATGTGAAGGAAAGGAAGGGTATGTGGAGCGGATGTGTTGTCCTGTGGAGATAGCCGGGAGTGGTTACCTTTAACTAGCGGATTCCGGTGAGGCCACGCATCAATGCGGGATGTCGGAGTGGGTTTCTAGACTGACGAGCCTGCTAACGGCGGCATACGGACGGACGGGCCATTGAATGGGCATGATAGATATCCATCCCGTTTCGTCCAGTCACGCATCTTCGGCATTAAATAGGCGCGAACATCGTGGATGCGTTGTGGGCGACCCTCTCGGCTGCTCGACACTTCAATGGCTGATGTTTTGCATATATTTTAATATGGGCTACGTGCGGACTATAAGTGAACAAATACACTAAAAAGTATCTAGATTCAGATTCTTCTTTACTAGAACGTACTTCCTCCGTTCCTAAATATTTGTCTTTCTAGACATTCAAATGAACTACAATATACAAATGTATGTAGACATATTTTAAAATGTAGATTTACTCATTTTACTTTATATATAGTCACTTGTTGAAATCTCTAGAAAGACAAATATTTAGGAACGAAGGGAGTATTATATTTGATATTTGTGAGCAAGGGTGTACTAGCCATCCCTTTGCTGTTTCTAAAAAAAAAAAGCCATCCCTTTGCTTTGGAACACTAATAAACAACACAGGGGATTCACTTTTCATATAAATATATATACAACCACTACAACGTCTCACACCAGTAAAGCTTATTCCAGCATAGATATACTCATAACGCTGTAGATAAATACAGCACTGCAAGTGCAAGTGCAACACACTTGAGCTTCCGCTTCTCGGGATGCTTATAATTATGAGACCATCGCAACAACAACAAAAGATGCTTTTGAGACCAGAACAGAACAGGCTCGGTCAGTGACCGCATAGCTCTCGGTGCGCGACAAGCCCCTCGGACCTCCTCTGAATGGTGTAGCGCAGCTGCTCCTTGACCTGCCGCAGCGCCAGCAGGACCGACTGCACGTCGTTGCCGCCGACGCTCGTCGCTCTCGGCTGGGGGTCCGCCAGGACCATGGCGAGCCCGTCATTCTCTTCTTTCTCCTCCTCCTTCTTCTCTTGGTCTCGGCCGGCTCTGCGCTGTAGTGCGGGTTGTCTACCAGCACCAGCGCGAGCCTGTCGTCCTCCTCGTCGCGGTAGCTCGCTTCGGATTTTGACGAGCCGCTGGACGCTCCAGGCTGCTCTTCTCTCCTGCTGCACAGAAAAATTCCGTTAGTTCTGCACAGCACAATCGGTATGATGGTGCAAAAACATAGTGGGTGCTATAAAAAGAGACGCACAGACACATCAAGAATCGCTCCTATCCTGCTAAAAAGGTCCGGAACACACAGAGGGATGCCTGAAGTACAGATGTGAACAACGCCGACAATCCGTCCGTCTCCTTTTCTATCCTAAACACAATTATTCCACTAAGTGAGGCATGCAGTACATATTGTTCCCTTCAAACCTAACATTAACAACATGATGAAAACACATAAAAAAGAGGAAACGTAGCCTAATTCCTGTGGGGGAAAAGTAAAACTCTGCACTAAACTAGTAGCAGTAATCTGGAAACACCTATGCAAAAAAGGCTAATAATCCATAGAGCAATAATAAGCAATTAATTAATCAACTTTTTTTAACAACCAGTAAAAAGGCACTCCTTGTAAACCTGCACGCCGCGTACCTCTCTGAATCACGATCAACGTCACCAGCGCCGTCACCGGAACCGCACTTCTCGTTCGCGGCGTCGTCAGAGTCCTCCGTGCGACTCTCCTCCTCCTTGCAGACTCCAGAGCCGGACTGCTCGGACACAACGGAGAACCAGCTCCCGTCCTGTGAGGAGTTGGCCTGAGTGCAGGAACCGGCCGAGGAGCCCTTCACGCTCTCGCCGTCCCATCCCTTGTCCTCGCGAGGGCCGGACCGTACGGGATCGACGGTGCTCAACGAGCTCGCCGGACCGTCCATCTCCGGCGCCGCCTGTTGGCCGGAGCAGGCGTTGGAGTTGGAGGAGAGCGAGCCGATGGAGCTCCCCACATCCAGAATCTTGACGGACTCGAGCCTCTTGATGGCCCTCCTCAGCCTCCGCTCCGCCCTGTCCCTGATCTTGACCTCGTCGGAGAGCTTCTTCTCAAGCTCATCCAACTGTCATCGAATCAAAGAACAAAATTAAAGCTGTACCGAACCAACAGTAGGAATTAAAGGGGTTGACACATGAGTACGGAATGTGTGTACCCTGGCGGCGAGCTGGTCGGCTTCCTCCTCGGCCGCCTTGGACGCCACCCTCTCGGCGAGCAGCCTCCCTCTGAGGCACTCCACCGTCCTCATGCCGCCGGCACCGCCCTCGCCGCCGCCGCCATTTCCCCTGCGATCCACACAAATGAGAGAAAAGGGCTCAGGAACTGATCCTCTAGGATCCCCATTAACACGCCACGGACACGCAGCTCGAGAGCAGAGGCAGCGCCGAGACCAAGGCGGCATCCGCGGATAAACAATCAAAGAATCTGTCCTGGAAACCGAGAAAGCACCCAGCAATCCAACAAGGTGGCTGGCGAGTAGCGACCGACCTGCATTGCGTGGCTGGTTCAGACATTCCTCCCGGCCACCCTTGTCGACGCAGCGACCTCGCAGCGTACCCGAGCTCGGCAATGGCAGGGGAAGGGGAAGATAAATGGTGCGCGCGTACCGGCCTGCGCTTGTGCTAGGCAGAGGCAACACGCAGCATGTGGCGGCGGTGGCTTTAGGCGCTTCTGCTAGCTGCACTGCATCTGCATGCCCGCTGCTGCTTTTGAGATGGATGGCTCGGCAGGGTATGGCGGGGGGTGCGGCGGTTGCTGAATTCGGAGGAGGAGGCTTGAAGCGGGAGCTGTCTCCCTCCCTCCCTCCCTCTCTCTCTCTCTCTCTCTCTCTTTGTTGCGGGCGTGAGAAGCGTCCGACGCTAGCTAGAGAGGCTGCTAGGAGGCAGGGGATTTGACGGAGGATTTGAGATGACCACAGTGACGGGCGGCCGGCTCTGTCCGTGACTGCCACCCGTGAGGCGCGTTACTGGCGCCACTAGAGACCTTCTTTCACTCTACTGTAGAAGTAGTGGTACATTCTTCAGTGTTTCACGGTTTTCTTCAACGTACTGCAAATTGAGAAGCATAATGATCCCATGGTTCACGTTCATAAATAAAACTTTGGATGCAGGAGTCACATGAGAGGCGGTGTCGAAACCATAATATACAGTTGGCGTCAGCCAAGTGCCAGGGCAACTCAACTCAACATGTCAATTGTGTAGTAGCACACACAAGCTCAGCCCTTGACTACCTAACAGAGCTTGCAAAGCGCATGTGGAACTGAGATGGTAACACTGATTCCACTGATAAAAGAAAAGAAAACTGGATTAACAAAGAGATGGCCACAGGAGGGGACATGTGGGGTCTTAGCCTTGGGCCTCGTAATCTGCAATGTGGCAAGACTGATAACATCACAGAGGGAGGGCAGAAAGAAAGCCACGTGAAGGGCAGCGCTGCTCGCTCATTTAACCCGCTTGCGCTTGCTGTCGGTCGGCCCCATCACCTCACCTTTGCCCGTGGGTTTTAGCAGTTCGTAGCAGCGCCCTCAATTCTGTGCACCGACCTCCCCGTGTTGTTGTTATATATGCATGTGAATATATGTGATGATAATGCAAGAAAATTCAGGACGAGGACAAAGGCGAAAACGCTTGGGGCGTCCTTGTCGCGGTGCCTCACGAGCGGCCTGTGCTCCAACCCAACTGAATCGGAGAGGTAACCGACAAGATGCGCTGGTGTTAAACAATGACACCTGAGCTGTCCTCTCACATATTATTAGGGCTAACTACGAGCATCAGAGGAGCATGCTTGCAGCTAAATACTCCCTCTCTTCACTATTATAAGATGTTCTAACTTTTTTCTAAATTAGGTGTACGTAGACACATTTTAGTGCATTTGTTCACTTACTTCAATCAATATATATAGTTCATATTGAAATATCCAAAACATCTTATAATAAGGACGGAAGGTACTAGTGACTAGGGAGGTGTGAGTGGTTTTAGTGAAAAATGCACGTACCTTTGCTTTGATTGATTCCCCTGCTACTGCTCACGCTTCTGCTCTTCTTGGTACAACAATTCCTCACCCAGGCCACCCCAGGAGCTTCACATACAGCCATGAACAAATGTACCTGGTTAGTAGTAGTACGTCTAAAGAAAGCACTCATGAATGTACCTGAACAATGGGCAGGAGATGGACAGCGAGCTGGGGCATTATTCATGGATGTCAGGGTCCGTACCGTGTGCTGCATCCTGCATAGGGTCTTTGGATTCGGAGTCCTGCCGCCGCCCCCTCAACCATGTTTTGACACCTTGCATGGTTAGACAGACATACACTTGGACTAGTAGAGCTTTTGACTCTTCAGTAACAAAAAGTTACGCTTTGAAACGACGGTCAGACTAGATTTTGGCCGGTCAAGAAAAAGGAGAAAAGGGTTGGAAAGCCAGTACAGTAGCGGTTAAAGTGTAAAGAGACCAAAGTAGAAGAATAAAGATCACAGGATGGAGGCTCTACAGTCTGTACCTGTCTTGTTCCAAGAATTTAACCGTCCGGCAAGTACTGTATGTATTCTTCTACAACCGGTCAAACCTCCTCCCATCATTCCCGATCTTGGAGTGGAAGCTTTTGCGCCAGAGGCTGATGGACGATGATGATGCTGGGCTTCTCCGGCAAGTGATTGCAGGCACGCATAGCCCATGCCACATGCCATGCTTTGCTCGCCTACACGGCCAACGCACAAATGACGCATAATACTGATATACGCCTTCTCTCACCGTTGGCCATTACCGTGATCTGGGAGGTGCATCACGTGCACAAGATTACACGTACTCCGTCAGCACGCACGCACGCACGCATGCACAATAGTAGCACCAAGACAAAAATTCAGACCATTTTGAAACTCCAGATTTGGATCGAGACACGGGAACACGGACAAGACACAGATTAATTGACCACCTGCCAAGTTTCGAATTCAAAAGTTGTCAAGAAATGCATGCTGACGGTGGGGATGTATAACATAATGCCAAAAAGGAAATGAAAGTGACAACAGCCCCTCTGATATAGTGATATGCCCTTGCTGCTTGAGTGCTTGTTGTTGTGTGGTAATTTTTTCACCGCACTACTACGCGTGTGTGTGCGTGCTATGATCCAAATTATCGAGTGTTCCACTTCCACCCGGACCACCTCCATGCATGATGCATCGTCTTATGCTCTCATCGCATATGTTGAGATGGAGGTGCGTGGCTAGCTGTACACTGTGTATGATTAAAGAGATGCATTTATTCACAAATCTAAAAAAGAAACACGATTGTAGTGATGGGGGTGATTATACTCACTTGGCTTCACTTGAACTCCAAGCTAGGCTCCGGGGTGTCTTGCACCGCCACGCATCAAGATTGCAGGCTGTTGTTTTCATCTCATCAAAGTTCCCACCGGTAACATTATCTCCTTTCCTCGTTTGGGCGGCCTTTCGGCCTGTGAAGTTTTAGCATGTGAGCAGTGTGGCCACACAACGAAATAACAGGCATATATGCTTTTCTGGTAGCGAGTCCAGAATAAGTTAGGTAACAAACCTGGGAGCTGCTTGCGTGCTCTTCTTCTTTTGGACTTCATGAGCTGGGAAGTAGAGAAGTAGGATGATCCAAGCATGTGAACCATAATCAACCCCAAAAGGCAGATCTTGTTGTGCGATCTCTTTGCACTCCTAACTTAGGTATTTCTACATATGCGGACAATGTTTCGAAAACAGGAACTTCACGTAAAATTTACAGGAATCAGTTTATTTTCTGCAGGAAGAAAAAAGTTTTAAATGATATTTTAACAGTGCAAATACCAAGTACACACAAAGATGCACATCTGAATCATGGGTGCACATGATCCTAACTCCTAAGAGTAGCTTTACTTTTCCATATTAATGCGACAAGGAAAAGCCATTATTCATTCGATCTAGGGTGTGGAAGCAACTTTTCTTCATGAAATCGATTCTTCTCATCTAGCCTCATCTTAGTATTACATCCAGAAGGAACATGCCATGCTTGACATCCTGAAGCTTAGAACACGGTTGCTCTTGCTTCTAAGAAACTATGATCATGAAAATATATGTTGCTTCAGTAACTGATGTATTGAAATAACAAATAAAAATAAGAGAAGTATTGTCAGCTCACAGTACAAAAGGTTCAGATGAGAATATCATGGAAGCAATGCTCTCATTATTCATTGGATCTAGGGTATGAAAGGAACTTTTTCTTTATGGAATCGATTCTTCTGCACCTTGATATTAGTATTTCATAAAGAAACAGATCAGGCTTGGCATCCTGAAGCTTAAAACTAGACTGCTCTTGGTTCTAAGAAACTATGATCATGAAATTCTCTGTTGCTTTGGTAAATTGGTGTCATTGAAATAGCAAATAAAGATAAGAAAAGTATCGTCAGCTCATAGTACAAAAGGTTTAGATAAGAATATCATGGAAGCAATGCTCTCATTGGCTGTCGTCCAAGAATTTGTTGCTCAATCAAATCAATATGATTGACCATCAGGTTCGGAATAAGATGGTCCATGTAAATCCAAAAGGCTGGTACCTATCAGGCTTGAAAATTACATCTCAACAGTTGGATCTATTGAATGTCATCACTATAAATTGTCTCCATTCAACAGTTAGGTTGATGCCAGGCTCTTGTCTATAATTGAATCTGATTAATCAACCAACAACCAAATTAAGTTTCTGTTGCCCGCTTTGCTAACAATGTATCTGCAGCAACCAGTTCTAGCAGACTATGGAACCCCTCAATTCCAACTACACCCAGGAACTTTCTCCAATCCAACTCCCCACAGCATGCTCCTTATGGTTTCAGCTTCTTCCCATTTGCCAGCATTTGAGTACAGATTAGCCATCACAATGTAGTTACCTGTGTTCTTAGGCTCTATTATGAACAGTCGATCAAACACAAACCGACCAAGCTCAACATCACCAACTGCGGCTGCTCCATTAAGCAGTGTACCCCAGACCTTTGCATTTGGCTCAAAAGGCATCTTGTTTACAAGGTCAAGCGCATCCTTAAGCATACCAGCATGGCTGAGTACAGAAACCATGCAAGCATACTGCTCCATCACAGGACTGATACCAAACATAGCTTGCATGGAGTGAAAAAATTCACGAGCTTCGGTTACCTTGCCCGCATGAGCACATGCAGTAAGCACAACAGTGAAAGTTACAGTATCAGGCCTAGTGCCAGTACTGACCATCTGATTAAACAGGTCCAGTGCCTCCGTAACATCTCCATGAGCTGCGACAGCCGAAATGATCGATGTCCAGGCAATCGTGCTTCTATTCTCATGCAATTCAAACACCTTCCTGGCCATATAAAGAAATCCAGCCTTTGAGTAAGCATCGATCAATGCACTGACAACATTGTTGCTCTGATCATAATCATTTCTTATCACATAACCATGAGCTTGCTTTGCTCCCAGTAGGGTTGAGAACAACGGTGCTGAGGGCATGATGATTGAAAGAGTAGCTGTATTGGGCAGTATCCCAGCACCCATCATCTCATGAAGCAATTCAAGAACGTCAGACTGGCGTCCATTTTGTATCAATCCAGAAATCAACGCATTCCATGTGCTGATGCCTTTAGCATCTGCTTGACGGAAAAGATCCATTGCCTCATCGACATGCCCATTGTTCATGTAACCAGTAATCATGGCGCTGTAACTGACCGCATCTTTCTTAGGCATCCTTTCAAGCAACTGTCGTGCATAGTGCAACCGCCCACATTTGGCGTAAAACCCTACGACTGAGTTCCATGCTGCGGTGTCCATATCAAGCCCACTCTCCTTAGCAATCCGGAGGACATAGACCCCGAAATCAACAGCCTTGAGCTGGGCACAAGCATGCAGCACACTTGTTACCGTGACGCTGTTTGGCCGAACGCCACCGCCAGCGCAAGCCTGCACCAACTCATGGAATAACTCCAAGCACTCTGTGTACCATCCTCCACGGGTGTACGCTGATATAAGAGAGTTCCAGGACACGACGTCCTTGCGTGGCATTTGGTCGAACACCGCGCGAGCGGAGCGCATGTCCCCAGCGTTCGCGTAGGCGGTGATGAGCCCATTGGACACGAAGAGGTCCGCGCCAAACCCGCGCAGGAACGCGAGGGCGTGGAGCTCCCCGGTGACGAGAGGGGACAGGCCCGGCCCGGACGCGGCGAGGGACTTGAGGAGCGCGGAGACGGTGATCTCGTCGGGGGACACGCCGGAGGCCGCGAAGAGGCGAAGAGCCGCGGAGGGTTGGGGCGAGTGGAGGGAGAGCGCGATGAGGATGGCGTTCCAGGCGAAGAGGTTGGGCTGCGGGATGGCGTCGAACACCCTGCGGGCGTCGTGCAGGCGTCCGGTTCTGGAGTAGAGTGAGATGAGCTTGGAGGCAAGGAAGTTGGAGGGGATCACGGAGAGGGTGGCGAGGCGGGCGTGGAGCTGCCTGCCGGTGGCGAGGTGGCCGGCGTCCGCGCAGCGCTGGATGAGGTCACCGTACACGCGGGGGTCCGGCGGCACGGCGGTGAGCCACGCCGGTAGCCTCATCCCATGTTCATGACTCGCGAGGACTCTGCTCCGTTTTGGGGGCCGGGGGGCGGGTTTCTCAGTTCGAGTTGCGGCCGCTAGATCTAAATCCACGCGATCTAAGCCGTCGAGAGCGGGCAAGCTGGACCAACTGAAAGAGTTTTTCTTTTCTTTTTTGAGATGATGAGATGAGATGACCAATGAGTTGGAGGATCCAAGAGCATGTGTTGGAGATGTTAAAAAAAATGTGTTGGACCACCTCTACCGACTTCAAAATTGCCGCAAACAACGAGGGGTCGATCTCATGATATCATCTGTCCCTCCGGACAACAATATCCCCTATTTTATAAACCCCAAATCCATGCAGCCCATGCGACGTCGATCAATACAAACACACAAACTACGTACTCACTCCGTTTCTTTATATAAGGTGTATTAGTTTTTTCTAAAAAATTCACAATGTAAGGTGTATTTCTCTTTTCCTCGCGATTTTTCATGCGTGCCCTTCCACCATCCATTACATGCTTTAGATAAAAAGTAACGTGTATTCCCAATAGGAAGGTAGTAAAAATAGAATATATCTCTCTGATTTTCTGTACTCACATTTCTCTCTCCCATCCCACCGGATTTTATTCTGATGCAGCAAGATTTAGTTGCCTTTTAATGGCCGCTAGTTATTTAGCTGTCGATAATCAACCTGCTAACTACCTAATTAGCTAATGGTATTTTTGTCGAAAATTATCTTCAAATCTGTGCCTTAGTCATTGCGCCCAAAAAGATGCACCTTACATAAAGGAATGAAGAGAGTATGATATGTCAGTTCATACATAGTTCATATATAGCATACTACAAATGATAGATGACAGACGATAGTTCAATAACAAAAGGACATCGTATTGGGCATACTATACAGGGAAGTACCTTCACCAGCATTTGCCCTTGCCCTTATGTAAAGCTCGAAGACGAAGTAGGTGTCGTTGTTGGGGGACGACATCGGAGTCGGAGGACTCTAGAAGTCCGTCAAGGCTTCGACACCTCGAGCCCTCCTTCAATGTCTTAGTGTTCTTCCAACACTTTCTTCTATCTAAAATATTAGAAGAATTGATGGGCATCGGTCTCCTTACTGGGCAAGGACCGGTATAGGACGCCGCAGACTAGTTGCTCCTACATTGATGAGGGAGGCACGTCGATCGCCATGGAGGGGCCGACCCTGAGCTGCAAAAGCCCCGCTGGACCGCTAGAGGGCGTGTAGCTAGAGGAACCCGACAAGGACGATGGGGGACGAGGCCCGACTAGATGAGCCACCCGATCGGCTACGAGCGAGATCGCTGTCATCCTCCGCAGCGAGCGTGTCCCAGTCGATTGGATCCTCCTCCGCTCCGGAGCCATACATGGCGGTGTGGGACCACGGGGACATGACCGAAGAGGAGAGGTGCGAGCAGATTGGGAGGAGTGGAGTGAAGAGAGTGAAGGCTAGGTTTTCCGGCTAGAGTTTGAGGCGGTTGTAGGGTCCGTGGTGGGCCAGATGATGTTGTTCTTCATACACTAACATACAAATGACATCATACATTACTACTAACAGAAACCCACAAGTGCTTGTGGTTAATCTACTCCACAAGGGGGTTGGAGGGGATTGAGGAGGATTTTGACATGTAGGAATTTAATCCCTCTTTTTTCCAAGGAAATGCTATCATGGCTTACTTTATTAATCAAATAAGCACCTCATGTGCGGTAAGAAAAGAAGGGTAATCATCTACTCAATTACAAGATAAATGATTTTCATAACCATGTTTCGCTATCTCATGTGCGACACCATTGGCCTCCTGGAGACAGTGAGAGTATTGAATTGTTTCTATTTCCATCAGCAGATCAATACAGTCTGCGTAAACTGCAGCTTCTTCATTACACCATGTTTGTCCTCCTTTGCAAACTTCAATCACCTCCAAACAATCAGATTCAGCAACGACTTGGTGATAGCCCAAAGATGCCACCAGTTCAAGGTATTTTTTCATTGTTAGTGCTTCCATCATCATGGCCGATGACGAGTGTGGAACATAAAAACATGCACCTGCAAGGAAATTGCCTATCTTGTCACAGAACCGCGCCCGTCACCCCTTCTCCCTCTTCAAATGGAACGAGGCATCTACATTTAATTTAACTTGACGTGAACCTGGTTTCATCCATTTAACTACTTCTCTTGTGTTATTATTACTCTGAGCTGTTTTGGTGAAGTTTGTGCATAGGGACAGAACAGATAACTTCCAATTCGTTGCTGGGGGTGTCCTCTCCTTGTTTGTGACTGTGTGTTTGATCCACCATATGTATCATGTTGCGATCGCCACAACCTCCGCAATCCCTCCCTGAGGTAGATCAGGGTAATGACTCGTTGAGGAATCCAACAACTCCAAGACAGCCGAACCTGACCTGTCTACAATACATGAATATAATACTGCTTGTTCTAGTTTTAGTATGTTCCACATCGTTTTTGCTGGTGTGCATTCATATAGCAAGTGTTTCAGGTCTTTGGATGATCATGACAAATTGGACACCGGTCGAATTCGTCCCAATATGATGATTCGTCAAAGTTGATTTAACGGGAATGGCTCCATGTAACACTTTCCACACAAAAGTTTTGACCTTACCAGGAACCTAAAGTGCCCAGACCTTCTTCCAGATTAGGTTCGATCCTCTAGATGATGACGCCATAGTTTGGTATGAATTCCCGAACTGGTGTCCACCGAGAACATCTCGTTCCGGTTATAATGACATGCAACAAAATCATCAAAGCTATTCAGACTTAATCCCTCTTAATCCCCTTCAACCCCCTCCAAATCCCATGGAACCAAACAAACCCAAAGAAGAACACACTCAAATCCGTCATCATCCTCCATCCATCCATCCATCCATCCATCCTTGTTCTAAAACCTTCCCAAGCCAGCAATATTCCATCCATCCTTGTTCTAAAACCTTCCCAAGCCAGCAATATTCCATCCATATTTGGCTTGGGTTTGAGGGCTACCATTGGAGGTGTGTTTTCTGTCGAGACAGTGTTCGAGCTGTCCGTCCAGACATATGGAAAGGGTTTGAGGGGCTCCTTTGGAGATGCCCTCGGTACTCTATCCACCGAAATTCTCTGTTAAATCACAAGTGCAGTATGTGCAAAACGAGAACAGCAAGGAAACCAGCAGATGCATGACAGCGGCTCGCATGCAAGAAGCGAGTGAAACACATTGAAAGAATAATTTTGTGCTCCCTGGCAATATGATATGGGTAAAATTACAGTGGCAGGAACTCCACACGCACAGGCCAGCCGCCTGGTCTGCGCTTGTATACGGTTACAATCGTCTGCATCGTCTCCAGTCTTGCAGCTCATTACACACGGTGTCCAACACTCGAAGCTGTGGCTACCTTCCGTGAAAGTAGATCACCCTGGCATCACAGGCTACGAGCTATATATTTTGCTTCTAAAGAGATCCTCGCATGCTCAACAAGCTTTGGCGGCTAATCCGCCAAGCACCAATGGCACGGGTCACACGAGGATCTCAACAAGATCTAGGCCCCATCAATCAACTCAACAATCTTCCAAAAAAATTGCAGCATCTTGAATGGAATATCGTCGCCTTTGCTCCTGTTTCTTCTATTACACTATGTGCTAACACTATTTTAGAAGTATCCGCCATATATTTCTGATGTACACCACTAGGGACCATATGGCAAGTCCAGCAGATGCATAGAGCAACGCAACACCAGGGGGGACTAGAGCACCTTGTACATGTAGACTGCACAACAACAGCGCCAAAAAAAAACCAGTCAGCATGCAAAATCAGTAAAACAATGACGAGGCTTTAAGCTCGGTCAAAGAAAATGCAAGTACCTCGGGTCTCTGCTGGCAAGGAGCAGAGTCAATGCTGTCATCTGTGTCGCTGTCTTCCACTTCCCTAAATTGTTTACTGCCACAGCCTGTTGTTTGTAGCAAGTACAAATTCAGTATTTGAATGTCTAATTAAGGCAATGTAAGACAGTAGATGACAGAAGGAACCTCAAGAACTTGGGTATTCTGAGACGCAGCCCACTCTCTAACAGCTGACATTGTGATCTACAGAAACAGATACGCCAGAACATTAGCTCGTGACAAGCATAGCACACTATCATAACTCATATCAGAAGATAACTCTCGAAATGGCAAATGGATATATATGTCTGGGCCCATGAGAAAAGTGAAGTAAAGTTGCTCCAAAGCACCACTCACATGGAATTGGAAAATGGAAAGTTAAATGTCAAATCTGTTACTTTTATCAAACTTTTTTGGGTAGCACACTTATAGAAATCGTTCATAGCTTCTAAATATCTTGAAGCATAAAGATTTTTTTTTCATTTCATACATGCTCTGGTTTTGATTCAAACAAGCCATATGGTAGAGGTAGAGCGACTCAATCTAACTGAAGAGGCAAAGTGCTTCCATCCCACATATATGTCTGTTTCTACTGAGCCAGGAAACAAACTAAAAGTTGCCCATGGCACACCACATATTCACATAGAATCGAAGGTCGTACAAATCTGGTAATTTCCTCTCGACTTTTAGGCGGACCAGCCCTGTGGTAGGGCGAAAAGTGCAAACTGCAACGGTCTACGAACCATGCACATAGTGTATTAGTAGGTACACGGTCACAACCCTGGATTTACAGGCCATATTTTGCCCAGCGACATCCGAAACATCTGGGCAGGCCCTGCTTTTGGCGTAATTTGATTATTCTGAGCTTCTCAACACTTTACCAAGGTTGTCGGAATCACGATTCTGTTGTATGATTCTACGGCTTTACAATCCAAACTTAACCCCTCCGATTCTACGATTTTGGCTAATAGAATCTACATTTCTACAGTTCTGATAGTTAATATTCTACGATTTGCGACCCTAATAACAGAGCTCCGATCCGATTCAGAATCATGATTCTGACTACCTTGCTTGATGCATCAGAAGGGTGCATGCTCCAGTTCTGTTTCAAATAAGCCTCATGGTGGAGACACTCAATCAAGCTGAAGCAATGTGCACTCAATCCATGCCTCCATAAAAAACAGTACAGAGGTTGGCAAAAGAGCCCCTTCATTTCATCTACTGAAGCACATACTGCGTATATTCAACCAGAAAGAGACGAATAGCCAGGGTATAATTGGAAGTTGCTAACTTATCATGTTGGCTTGACAGGCTTATTTAGAGATAAGATCAGATAGCCATGACAAATACATGAACATCCTATTCCCTAGGGGTGCAGAATGGCGTCCCGCATAGACCCGCGAAAGTGCTTAATTAGTACAACTTTGCCTAACAGCAGCACAGCCTAATTAAAACTAGCTTTTTCTACTTTGTATACGGAGCGGGCCGGGTTCGGGCGCCGCCTTGCATCCCTACTATTCCCACAGGAAGGCAAGATCTCACACTTACAACAGAACAAACATATACATATTTATATCAGCATAAGGCCAAAATTAAAGAAATCAAACTACCATCTTAATGTTTCCATAATTATAGATAGGTGAACTAGAAAATGGTTTTTCCTTGCATTTTTGGGAAATGATGATGTAGATTTGGCTGGGTAACTACCTCTCTCCCAATGATGGCAATGGAAGGAACTGTCAGAAGCCATGGTCCATTCGTGAGCAGTGAAGTTTCCAAAGGTTTGGTGCACAGCAACACTAGTGTCGCAGCTACCATAAGCTGCAGTAGAGAATAGCAGCGACGAAGTTAGTTCTCGAGAATAGCTCACACTTTGGAAACTGACAGTCTACAGATAAGAGCGTATACAACATTGTGAATAAGTATCAGAGCAGCAAAAAGAGAAAGAAACCTTGTCGGCCACAGGATCAAGAAATGCACCAAAAGGTGTTCCCAAATGCATCTGCATAATACATTATGTCAGGAAACAATGGCATGAGGAAAAATGATTATAGAGTAACCCAGTATAGCATATTATATTCAGCAAATATTTCTGACACACCTTTCTCGCAATATAACCATCTAGCCAATCAGTGATCGCTGCAGCAAGGAAGATGCCAGTTGTGGCAGTTGCTGCCCAAGGACCATCCATGTAGAAAGCTGGTAACAGTAGAGATAACAAGCTATTAATTAACTACACAAAAAGGGATATTTCCATAGTCAAACTAAGATTATTATGTCAAACATAACAAATACAAAAAAAAAAGTGCCAAATGCATATCAGATATCAACCAACAGCGAACTGCATGGAAAGTAAGCTGTTGGTTCCTGTGATAAAAATGCTATTTGGCCACCAGTAAACAACAGGCACTATTTCAAAATTTCAATAGATGACACATGAGCAGTCCATTTAACCGTCGACATGAATAATTGACAGCAAAAGTATGCTATTGGTCAGTTCAATGAAGCCATGGGCAATAAAGTAATAAATTTTAGGCTTTCAGCTGAAGAAAAGAAACTCAAAAGCTTTACACCTTTTAGCTACAGAACACTCAGCTAAACTGTTGGCATACAATTTACCCTAATGGCTAAAGAATGCAACGCTGGCAGATCATGACTCAGTTATGGTGATAGGATACGTCAAATTGCAGCTTGTTCCAGTTTCGTGATGAAGACAATATTTAGTATATCTTTCAGTTTCATTTTCAGAATAGGATAGCTATGTTCTTCCCTGTGGTTCCAGAAAATATGATGGAACTCTTGAAACAGCCATAATCTTTATAAAGGATAAAGTTCACTAGAAGTACTCTTCACCGATGGAGAGGAAGCACACATCGAGAATGCAAAAGGAAACCCGCGAATACAATATGACTTTGCGAAGATTTGGACAAAAGAGATTAAGCAGACCATGCACATCAGTGCGTGCTGCGTGACATAGAAATTGCATCTCTCGAGTCTAGTAACTGTGATAGTCTGTAAGTCGAACTAGCTTGGGTCAAACAAAAGCATATAGAGGACAAAAGAGACAGTTTAGGCTTGCATAGGTAGCCCTGTATGTTAACTACTGACAAAGCATGACCCTAGTTTAAAACTATGGAAATATGGATAGTGGAAACGCTGCAGTATCAGAAACTACACAGCAAGGCTTAGGAAGAGTTGTGTATTGGTCATTTGCTCTTGCCATATGTGTCAGTAGTAGTAGTTGACTAGTTGTCCATGCTGCAGTGATTCAGGGATTATATGATTTCAAGTTTCCTCTGCTGCTGACTTATTTTCCTTGAGAGTTAGGCAGCCTAAGAAAGCTGTTTGTGCAAGATACCGGAACGTGGCGAGACAGGGAAAGCAAACCACTTTGCACACACTTCTTCTAAGATTGCTCGCGGAAAACAATGAAATCCAACTAACCAGTCCAAGGCCAAAGAAAATCCTACAACTAGTCAGTGCTTTCAGCAGCTACCTTTAGCCTACTACTGTGCGTGATCGAGTGATCAGTAAAGGAAATCTCACACTTGCATCGATCTTGTGCAACATGTGTCCAACTGTAAAGTAGTATACACTAAGTTAGAAAAAAGCAAAGCAAAGCTTAGTTGGCGCTTACTGCTTATGAGGAACGGGACGGCGGCGACGCGGCCAATGGTGAGCACGGTGGGCAGCGTGAGCAGCCTGGGCTGGACGGGCTGGGGCAGCGGCGCCACTTCCTTGGACACACCGTTGGCTGGCGGCAGCCGCCTCCTGGCCCCCGTCCCGTCAGATCCCATCCCCTCGGCAGGGCCGGAATGCGGCGAGGAGCAGAGCCCCCTCGCGGGCGACGGCCACCGGAACCAGCGGCAGGCGGCGGCGGTGGGCGCGGGCGGGCGGCGGGCGGCGGGCGAGCGGGGGAGCGCGGGGATCTGGGCCGCGCGGGGGGAGAAGAGGGGCTTTGCGGCGGCGGCTTTGAGGAGGTGGG
>NC_057804.1:426959643-427033640 GCF_018294505.1 Triticum aestivum | reverse complement strand
TTGAAAGAGGGACGAGTAGGATTTTTGGTTGTTGGTGAGGTGGCTGGACGCTAGCGTGGGGCCCGGGATGGGGGCCGCCGGGGATCTAGATCTGGACGCTGGACTGGAGTGCGTAGTCTGGACTCTGGCTCTTGTCTCTCTTTTTTTTCTTTTCCTTTTGTGATCTCTGGTCTTGTCTTGTGGGCCATGATGGCAGTCGGACAGGGCGCTGATCTTTTATGTTGAAGAGGGACACCATCACGCCGAGGTGATTTGGATCCAATAATTGCAAAGTCACACGGAGTCCCCATCAAATTTCCCTAATTCACCATCATCGTACAGTACTGAGACTAGTATGGAATTTCATATCTTCACGTTGCTACACTCCCATAATATAAAATAAGACAGAAAAAAAGCCGTTGTCGCCTCTCGCAAAGGTGATCTCACGGCCGCCCTCCGGCGGCTCCCCTCCTTCGGCGACCTCGGTCCTCGGTGATGAGGGGGTCGCCAGATCCACTTGCATGGAACATCTTTTCCTCTCTTATAAGTTTTTAGACTGTTCATTGTGATTGTCCTGGCTTCGACGGCTATGGCAACGTTGAATAAGCTTTCTTCATATCCTACTACGAGGAGGTCATCGGTCATATAATTGGGGATGAATTTGAAAATCGGTCTGTTCAAGCAAGGATGACGTGGCGGTGGCGGCGGCGGCATCCTCGTGATGGACATGTGTCCTCGGGCTCCGTCTTCGTGACGACGTTCGCTCCAGCATTGTCGCGAAGCTTGGGAGGTAGTCCAGGAGCGGATGCAGATTGTAGTCTGCATCAGCGGCTTCTTGAAGATGGTGGGTCGTTTACTGGGTTCGTGGATGGCAAATATGGTTTTCTCCTTCGACGTTTTAGTCGTGTGGGGGCGCCAGATCTGGAGTTCGATGGCTTGTCTGGGGTGTTGCACCAGTCTAATTCGTTCAACGATAATGGTTTTGCCATTGGTAACCTTGGGGGTCCGCAAAGCTACATATCAGCAATGGGGCCGCATCGAGCTCGGGTGTGAAGGTGATCCATCATTTTTTTTCTTTGGTGGCGTTGTGGTGGTGCCAGAGGCGGGTGACGGGTTAGTGTCAAGCTCAGATGTTTCTTCGGTCTTGATTGTATTTTTGCTTCTTAGCTGGTGTTCCTCTGTGTAAAGACTAGCGTTCTACTGTCTTTTCGGTTTAGTCAGGTCGGTGTGTAGTGGCTTGTACTATGATCCTTGTGATATAAATGAGACACGTGTTACCATGCAAAAAAAAGTTATACATCTAACTTTCCATGAAACATTTTCCACACAAAGCCTTGTCGATCGTCGGATGGTGTGCACAGATCTTTGATGACCTACAAGTATAGGGGATCAATCGTAGTCCTTTCGATAAATAAGAGTGTCGAACCTAACAAGGAGCAGAAGAAAATTGATAAGCGGTTTGAGTAAGGTATTCTCTGCCAGTGCTGTAAATCAGATAGCTTGATAGCAATATAAAAATGATGTACTAAGTGACAGAAAATTCTTCATGCGCTTTACACCGATATGACCCAAACGACAGTGCCACAAATAAGTTGCACTATCATTATCAACTTTGCATCTTTTAGCATCAATATTATGAATATGTGTATCACCACGATCGAGATTCAACAGAAATAGACCACTCTTCAAGGATGCATGACCATAAAAGATATTACTCATATAAATAGAACAACCATAGTTCTCTGGTTTAAATGAATAACCGTCTCGCACTAAACAAGATCTAGATATAATGTTCATGCTCAACGCTGGCATCAAATAACAATTATTCAAGTCTAAAACTAATTCCGAAGGTAGATGTAGAGGTAGCGTGCCGACAGCAATGACATCGACCTTGGAACGATTCCCGACACGCATCGTCACCTCATCCTAGCCAATTTTCGTTTGATCCATAGTCCCTGTTTCAAGTTACAAATATGAGCAATCGAACCAGTATCAAATGCTCAGGCACTACTACGAGAATTAGTAAGGCACACATCAATAACATGTATATCAAATATACCTTTGTTCACTTTGCCATCCTTCTTATCTGCCAAATACTTGGGGCAGTTCCGCTTTCAGTGACCAGTCCCTTTGCAGTAGAAGCACTCAGTTTCAAGCTTGGGTCCAGCTTTGGTTTCTTCCCAGGAGTGATAACTTGCTTGCCATTCTTCTTGAAGTTCCCCTTCTTACCATTGCCCTTCTTCTCGAAACTAGTGGTCTTGTTAACCATCAACACTTGATGCTCCTTTTTGATTTCTACCTCCGCAACCTTTAGCATTGCGAAGAGCTCGGGAATAGTCTTTTCCATCCCTTGCATATTGTAGTTCATCATGAAGCCTTTGTAGCTTGGTGGCAGTGATTGAAGAACTCTGTCAATGACACAATCATCTGGAAGATTAACTCCCAGCTGAGTCAAGTGATTATGGTACCCAGACATTCTGAGTATGTGTTCACTAACAGAACTGTTCTCCTCCATCTTGCAGCTATAGAACTTGTTGGAGACTTCATATCTCTCAACTCGGGCATTTGCTTGAAATATTAACTTTAACTCTTGGAACATCTCATATGGTCCATGACGTTCAAAACGTCTTTGAAGTCCTGATTCTAAGCCGTAAAGCATGGCACACTGAACTAACGAGTAGTCATTAGATCGAGCTTGTCAGACGTTCATAACGTCAACTTCTGCTCCTGCAACAGGCCTTTCACCCAGCGGTGCATTAAGGACATAATTCTTCTGTGCAGCAATGAGGATAATCCTCAAGTTACGGACCCAGTCCGTGTAGTTGCTACCATCATCTTTCAACTTAGCTTTCTCTAGGAACCATTAAAATTCAAGGGAACGGTAGCACGGGCCATTGATCTACATCATAGATATGCAAAAACTATCAGGACTAAGTTCATGATAAATTAAGTTCAGTTAATCATATTACTTAAGAACTCACACTTAGATAGACATCCCTCAAGTCATCTAAATGATACATGATCCAAATCAACTAAATCATATTCGATCATCACGTGAGATGGAGTAGTCATCAATGGTGAACATCTCTATGTTGATCATATCCACTATATGATTCACGTTCGACCTTTCGGTCACCAGTGTTCCGAGGCCATGTCTGTACATGCTAGGCTCGTCAAGTTTAACCCGAGTATTCCGCATGTGTAAAACTGGCTTGCACCCATTGTATTTGAACGTAGAGCTTATCACACCCGATCAGCATGTGGTGTCTCAGCACGAAGAACTTTCGCAACGCTGCATACTCGGGGAGAACACTTATACCTTGAAATTTTAGTAAGGGATCATCTTATAATGTTGCCGCCGTACTAAGTAAAATAAGATGCATAAAAGATAAACATCACATCAATCAAAATATATGACATGATATGGCCATCATCATCTTGTGATTTTGATCTCCATCACCAAAGCAACGTCATGATCTCCATCATCACCGGCTTGACACCTTGATCTCCATCGTAGCGTCGTGGTCGTCTCGCCAACTATTGCTTCTACGATTATCGCTACCACTTAGTGATAAAGTAAAGCAATTACATAGCGTTTGTATCTCATACAATAAAGCGACAACCATAAGGTTCCTGCCAGTTGCCGATAACTTTTACAAAACATGATCATCTCATACAACAACGTATATCACATCATGTCTTGACCATATCACATCACAACATGCCGTCGAAAAACAAGTTAGACGTCCTCTACTTTGTTGTTGCAAGTTTTACGTGGCTGCTACGGGCTTCTAGCAAGAACTGTTCTTACCTACGGCACAAAACCACAACGGTGATTTATCAAGTTTGTTGTTTTAACCTTCACAAGGACCAGCCGCAGTCAAATTTGATTCAACTAAAGTTGGAGAAATAGACACCCGCCAGCCACCTTTATGCAAAACTAGTTGCATGTCTGTCGGTGGAACCGGTCTCATGAACGTGGTCATGTAAGGTTGGTCTGGGCCGCTTCATACAACAATACCGCCGAATCAAAATAAGACATTGGTGGTAAGCAGTATGTCGATCACCTCCCACAACTCTTTGTGTTCTACTCGTGCATATCATCTATGCATAGACCTGGATCGGGTGCCACTGTTGGGAAACATAGCATGCAATTTCAAAAAAATCCTACATTCACGCAAGATCTATCTAGGAGATGCATAGCAATGAGAGGGGAGAGTGTGTCCACATACGCTCGTAGACTGAAAGGGGAAGCGTTTGCTTAACACGGTTGATGTAGTTGAACGTCTTCTCGTTCCGACCGATCGAGTATCGAATGTACGACACCTCCGAGTTCTGCATACGTTCAACGCGATGGCGTCCCTCGAGCTCTTGATCCAGCAGAGGGTCAAAGGAGTAGATGAGTTCCGTCAGCACGATGACGTGGTGACGGTGATGGTGATGTGATCTGCGCAGGGCTTCGCCTAAGCACCGCGAGAATATGACTGGAGGCGTAAACTGTGGAGGGGGGCGCCGCACACGGCTTAGAGCAATTGGGGTTTGTTCTAGGCCCCCCACATATATAAAGGAGGGAGGGAGAGGAGACTGGCCATAGGCGCGCCCCCAATGGGAGGAGTCCCACTTGGGCTCCTAGTAGGATTCACCTCCCCTTCCTTTTACCAAAGGGGGAAAGGGGGAAGGATGAAGGAAATATGCCCTAGAGGCAATAATAAAGTTATTATTTATTTCCTTATTTCATGATAAATGTTTATTGTTCATGCTAGAATTGTATTAACCAGAAACTTAGTACATGTGTGAATACATAGACAAACATAATGTCACTAGTATGCCTCTACTTGACTAGCTCGTTGAATCAAAGATGGTTAAGTTTCCTAGCCATAGACATGAGTTTTCATTTGATTAACGGGATCACATCATTAGAGAATGATGTGATTGACTTGACCCATTCCGTTAGCTTAGCACTTGATAGTTTAGTATGTTGCTATTGCTTTCTTCATGACTTATAGATGTTCCTATGACTATGAGATTATGCAACTCCCGTTTACCGGAGGAACACTTTGTGTGCTACCAAACATCACAACGTAATTGGGTGATTATAAAGGTGCTCTACAGGTGTCTTTGAAGGTACTTGTTGAGTTGGCGTATTTCAAGATTAGGATTTGTCACTCCGATTGTCGGAGAGGTATCTCTGGGCCCCCTCGGTAATGCACATCACTATAAGCCTTGCAAGCAATGTGACTAATGAGTTAGTTGCGGGATGATGCATTACGGAACGAGTAAAGAGACTTGCCAGTAACGAGATTGAACTAGGTATTGACATACCGATGATTGAATCTCGGGCAAGTAACATACCGATGACAAAGGGAACAACGTATGTTGTTATGCGGTTTGACCGTTAAAGATCTTCGTAGAATATGTGGGAGCCAATATGAGCATCCAGGTTCCGCTATTGGTTATTGACCGGAGATGTGTCTCGGTCATGTCTACATAGTTCTCGAACCCGTAGGGTCCGCACGCTTAACGTTCGGTGACGATTTATATTATGAGTTATGTGTTTTGATGTACCGAAGGTAGTTCGGAGTACCGGATGAGATCAGGGACATGATTAGGAGTCTCGAAATGGTCGAGACGTAAAGATCGATATATTGGACGACTATATTCGGACATCGGAAAGGTTCCGAGTGATTCGGGTATTTATCGGAGTACCGGAGAGTTACGGGAATTCGCCAGGCCCCCAAGGCCTAGTCCGAATTGGACTAGGGGGAGGGGCTGCACCCCCTCCTTCCTTCTCTTCTCTTTTCCCTTTCCTTGACTCCTACTCCTACTACATAGAAGGGGGGAATCCTACTCCCGATGGGAGTAGGACTCCCCAGGGCGCGCCATAGAGAGGGCCGGCCCCTCCCCTCCTCTCCTCCTTTATATACTGAGGCTAGGGGCACCCTATGACACACAAGTTGATATGTTGATCTCTCTCAGCCGGTGCCCCCCTCCACCATATTCCACCTCGGTAATATCGTAGCGGTGCTTAGGCGAAGCCCTGCGTCGGTAGCATCCTCAACACCGTCATTACGCCGTTGTGCTGACGGAACTCTCTCGTAAAGCTCTGCTGGATCGGAGTTCGTGGGACGTCATCGAGCTGAACGTGTGCTAAACTCGGAGGTGTTGTACGTTCGGTACTTGGATCGGTCGGATCGTGAAGACGTACAACTACATCAATCGCGTTGTGCTAACGCTTCCGCTTTCGGTCTACGAGGGTACATGGACAATACTCTCCTCTCTCGTTGCTATGCATCACCATGATCTTGTGTGTGCGCAGGATTTTTTTTTAAATTACTACCTTCCCCAACAGAGGAGAGGGAGTAGAAGGAAAGGGGGGGCGCCGCCCCCACCCCTTGTCCAATTCGGCCTCCTCCCTTGTGGGGGGAGCGCCAGCCCCTTGTGGGCTGGTTAGCCTCCCTCCTATGGCCCATATGGCCCATATCTTTCCCGGGGGGGGGGGGGTAACCCCTCCGGTACTCCGGTATGTACCCGATACACTCGGGAACCCTTCCGGTGTCTGAATACTACCTTCCAATATATCAATCTTTACCTCTCGACCATTTCGAGACTCCTCGTCTTGTCCGTGGTCTCATCCGGGACTCTGAACAACCTTCGGTCACCAAAACACATAATTCATATAATACATATTGTCATTTAACGTTAAGCATGCGGACCCTATGGGTTCGAGAACTATGTAGACATGACCGAGACACCTCTCCGGTCAATAACCAATAGCGGAACCTAGATGCTCATATTGGTTCCCACATATTCTACGAAGATCTTTATCGGTCAAACCGCTATGTCAACATACGTTATTCCCTTTATCATCAGTATGTTACTTGCCCGAGATTCGATCATCGGTATCTTCATACCTAGTTCAATCTTGTTACCAGCAAGTCTCTTTACTCATTCCATAATGCATCATCCCACAACTAACTCATTAATCACATTGCTTGCAAGGCTTCATATGATGTGCATTACCGAGAGGGCCCAGAGATACCTCTCCGATCCTCGGAGTGACAAATTCTAATCTCGATCTATGCCAACCCAACAAACACCTACGGAGATACCTGTAGAGCATCTTTATAATCACCCAATTATGTTGTGACGTTTGATAGCACAAAAGGCATTCCTCCGGTGTTCGGGAGTTGCATAATCTCATAGTCGGAGGTATATATATTTGACATGAAGAAAGCAGTAGCAAAAAAAACTGAATGATCATTATGCTAAGCTAACGGACATGTCTTGTCCATCACATCATTCTCCTAATGATGTGATCCCGTTTATCAAATGACAACACATGTCCATGGCTAGGAAACTTAACCATCTTTGATCAACGAGCTAGTCAAGTAGAGGCATACTAGGGACACGATGTTTTGTCTATGTATTCACACATGTATCAAGTTTCTGGTTAATACAATTCTAGCATGAATAATAAACATTTATCATGAATAAGGAAATATAAAATAACAAAGTATTGCCTCTAGGGCATATTTCCTTCAAGCTACTGGTACCAACCCTCAGCCCTGAGGGTGGACTACTCCCTCCTCATCATGGTGGTGATGTGTACTACACAACCTTCTTCTTATAGACGTTGTTGGGCCTCCAAGTGCAGAGGTTTGTAGGACAGTAGCAAATTTCCCTCAAGTGGATGACCTAAGGTTTATCAATCCGTGGGAGGCGTAGGATGAAGATGGCCTCTCTCAAGCAACCCTCCAACCAAATAACAAAGAGTCTCTTGTGTCCCCAACACACCCAATACAATGGTGAATTGTATAGGTGCACTAGTTCGGCGAAGAGATGGTGATACAAGTGCAATATGGATGGTAGATATAGGTTTTTGTAATCTGAAAATATAAAAACAGCAAGGTAACAAGTGATAAAAGTGAGCATAAATGGTATTGCAATGCTAGGAAACAAGGCCTAGGGTTCATACTTTCACTAGTGCAAGTTCTTTCAACAATAATATCATAACTGTATCATATAACTATCCCTCAACATGCAACAAAGAGTCACTCCAAAGTCACTAATGCGGAGAACAAACGAAGAGATTATTGTAGGGTACGAAACCACCTCAAAGTTATCCTTTCTGATCAATCTATTCAAGAGTCCGTAGTAAAATAAGATGAAGCTATTCTTTCCGTTCGATCTATCCTAGAGTTCGTACTCGAATAACACCTTAAGACATAAATCAACCAAAACCCTAATTTCACCTAGATACTCCAATGTCACCTCAAGTATCCGTGGGTATGATTATACGATATGCATCACACAATCTCAGATTCATCTATTCAACCAACACAAAGAACTTCAAAGAGTGCCCCAAAGTTTCTACCGGAGAGTCAAGACGAAAATGTGTGCCAACCCCTATGCATAAGTTCACAAGGTCATTGAACCCGCAAGTTGATCACCAAAACATACATCAAGTAGATCACGTGAATATCCCATTGTCACCACAGATAAGCACATGCAAGACATACATCAAGTGTTCTCAAATCCTTAAAGACTCAATCCGATAAGATAACTTCAAAGGGAAAACTCAATCCATTACAAGAGAGTAGAGGGGGAGAAACATCATAAGATCCAACTATAATAGCAAAGCTCGCGATACATCAAGATCATGCCAAATCAAGAACATGAGAGAGAGAGAGAGATCAAACACATAGCTACTGGTACATACCCTCAGCCCCAAGGGTGAACTACTCCCTCCTCGTCATGGAGAGCGCTGGGATGATGAAGATTGCCACCGGTGAGGGATCCCTCCTCCGGCAGGGTGTCGGAACAGGGTCCCGATTGGTTTTTGGTGGCTACAGAGGCTTGCGGCGGTGGAACTCCCGATCTATGGTGCTCCTGGATGTTTTCAGGGTATATGAGTATATATAGGCAAAATAAGTCGGTCAAGGGAGCCACGAGGGGCCCACGAGGGTGGGGGCGCGCCTAGGGGGTAGGGCGCGCCTCCCTACCTCGTGGCTTCCTCGTTGCTTCCTTGACGTCTACTCCAAGTCTCCTGGATTGCTTTTGTTCCAAAAAAGACTCTCCCGAAGGTTTCATTCCGTTTGGACTCCGTTTGATATTCCTTTTCCGCGAAACACAGAAATAGGCAAAAAACAACAATTTGCACTGGGCCTCCGGTTAATAGGTTAGTCCCAAAAATAATATAAAAGTGCATAGTAAATCCCATTAAACATCCAAAACAGATAATATAATAACATGGAACAATAAAAAATTATAGATATGTTGGAGACGTATCAAGCATCCCCAAGCTTAATTCATGCTCGTCCTCGAGTAGGTAAATGATAAAAACATAATTTTTGATGTGGAATGCTACCTAACATATTTATCCATGTAATCTCTCTTTATTGTGGCAAGAATATTCAGATCCATAAGATTCAAGATAAAAGTTTAATATTGACATAAAAATAGTAATACTTCAAGCATACTAACAAAGTAATCATGTCTTATCAAAATAACATACCAAAGAAAGCTTATCCCTACAAAATCATATAGTTTGGCCATGTTTCATTTTCGTCACACAAAATGCTCCCATCATGCACAACCCCGGTTTCAGCCAAGCAATTGGTTCATACTTTTTAACGCGCTTCAGCTTTTTCAACCCTCACGCAATACATGAGGTAAGCCATGGATATAGCACTATGGGTGGAGTAGAGTATGATGATAGGGATTTTGTGAGAGAACAAAAAAGGAGAAAGACTCACATTGACGCGGCTAATCAATGGGCTATGGAGATGCCCATCAATCTATGTTAATATGAGGAGTAGGGATTGCCATGCAACAGACGCACTAGAGCTATAAATGTATGAAAGCTCATCAAAATAAACTAAGTGGGTGTGCATCCAACTTGCTTGCTCACGAAGACCTAAGGCATTTTGAGGAAGCCCATCATTGGAACATACAAGCCAAGTTCTATGATAAAAAATTCCCACTAGTTTATGAAAGTGACAACATAGGAGACTCTCTATTATGAAGATCATGGTGCTATTTTGAAGCACAAGTGTGGAAAAGGATAGTAACATTATCCCTTCTCTCTTTTTCTCTCATTTTTTTTCTTTTTTTGGTGGGCTTCTTTGGCCTCTTTTATTTTTCATAAAGTCCGAAGTCTCATCCCGACTTGTGGGGGAATCATAGTCTCCATCATCCTTTCCTCACATGGGACAATGCTCTAATAATGAAGATCATCACACTTCTATTTATTTACAACTCAAGAATTACAACTCAATACTTAGGACAAAATATGACTCTATGTGAATGCCTCCGACGGTGTACCGGGATATGCAAAGAATCAAGAGTGACATGTATGAAAGAATTATAAAGGTGGCTTTGCCACAAATACGATGTCAACTACATGATCATGCAAAAGCAACACGACAATGATGGAGCGTGTCATAATAAATGGAACGGTGGAAAGTTGCATGTCAATATATCTCGGAATGGCTATGGAAATGCCATAATAAGTAGGTATGGTGGCTGTTTTGAGGAAGATATAAAGAGGTTTATGTGTGATAGAGCGTATCGTATCACGGGGTTTGGATGCACCGGCGAAGTTTGCACCAACTCTCAAGGTGAGAAAGGGTAATGCATGGTACCGTAGAGGCTAGCAAATTTCGGAAGGGTAAGAGTGCGTATAGTCCATGGACTCACATTAGTCATAAAGAACTCATATACTTATTGCAAAAGTTTATTAGCCCTCGAAGCAAAGTACTACTATGCATGCTCCTAGGGGAAGGGTTGGTAGGAGTTAACCATCGCACGATCCCGACCTCCACTCATAAGGAAGGCAAACAAAGAACACCCCATGCTTCAAATTTGTCACACAACGTTCACCATACGTGCATGCTACGGGACTTACCAACTTTAACACAAGTATTTCTCAATTTCATAATTACCCAACTAGCATGACTCTAACATTACCACCTTTATATCTCAAAACAATCATAAAGAATCAAACTTCTCATAGTATTCAGTGCACTTTATATGAAAGTTTTTATTATATCCCTCTTTGATGCCCATCATATTAGGACTAAATTCATAACCAAAGCAAATTACCATGCTATTTAAGACTCTCAAAATAATATAAGTGAAGCACTAGAGCAATTGACAAACTACTCCAAAAGATATAAGTAAAGATCAATGAGTAGTCGAATAATTATGAAACTATGTGAAGACCTTCTAACATTTAAGAATTTCAGATCTTGGGATATTATTCAAAGAACAAGTAAAACAAAATAAAACAAAATGACGCTCAAGCAAAACACATATCATGTGGTGAATAAAAATATAGCTCCAAATAAAGTTACAGATGAATGAAGACGAAAGAGGGGATGCCTTCCGGGGCATCCCCAAGCTTAGGCTCTTGGTTGTCCTTGAATATTACCTTGAGGTGCCTTGGGAATCCCCAAGCTTAGGCTCTTGACACTCCTTATTCCATGGTCCATCGAATCTTTACCCAAAACTTAAAAACTTCACAACACAAAACTCAACAGAAAACTCGTAAACTCCGTTAGTATAAGAAAATAAATCACCACTTTTGGTACCGTTGTGAACTCATTCTAAATTCATATTGGTGTAATATCTACTATATTCCAACTTATCTATGGTTCATACCCTCCGATACCACTCATAGATTCATCAAAATAAGCAAACAACACAATGAAAACAGAATCTGTCAAAAACAGAACAGTTTGTAGTAATCTGTATCATTTGAATACTTATGTAACTCCAAAAATTCTGAAATAAATTGGTAGATGTGAGGAATTTGTCTATTAATCACCTGCAAAAATAATAAACCTAAAAACACTCTCAAGTAAACAATGGCAGCTAATCTCGTGAGCGCAAAAGTTTCTGTTTTTTACAGCAAGATCGCAAAGACTTCACCCAAGTCTTCCCAAAGGTTCTACTTGGCACAAACACTAATTAAAACATTAAACCACGTCTAACCAGAGGCTAGATGAATTATTTATTACTAAACAGGAGCAAAAGCAAATGACAAAAATAAAATTGGGTTGCCTCCCGACAAGCGCTAACGTTTAACGCCCCTAGCTAGGCATGATGATTTCAATGATGCTCACATAAAAGATAAGAATTGAAACATAAAGAGAGCATCATGAAGAATATGACTAGCACGTTTAAGTCTAACCTACTTCCTATGCATAGGGATTTTGTGAGCAAACAACTTATGGGAACAATAATCAACTAGCATAGGAAGGCAAAACAAGCATAATTTTAAAACTTTAAGCACATAGAGTGAAAACTTGATATTATTGCAATTCCTACAAGCATATATTCCTCCCTCATAATAATTTTCAGTGGCATCATGAATGAATTCAACAATATAACCATCACATAAAGCATTCTTTTCATGATCTACAAGCATAGAAATTTTATTACTCTCCACATTAGCAAATTTCTTCTCATGAATAGTAGTGGGAGCAAACTCAACAAAATAATTATCATGTGAGGCATAATCCAATTGAAAACTAAAATCATGATGACAAGTTTCATGGTTATGTTTATTCCTTATGGCATACGTATCATCGCAATAATCATCATAAATAGGAGGCATGCTTTCATCATAATAAATTTGCTCATCAAAACTTGGGACAAAAAAATATCATATCTATAATACCTAAATAGTTCATCCCCACTAAACTAATTCTCTTCACATGCAGGCCATCCACGTCACCAACCTAGCCACATCAGCGTTTCATCATCGGCTTACAGCTGGAGCCCAGCAGCGTTCAGTTACCACCATGAAGACCCACCATAGGCTGACCACGGGCGTATTTCTCCCTCACAGGCCAACCCTCACAAATTCTTGCTGGCTCTCTCCCGTGCTCCACACCTCTCCCGTTGGATCGTTCTTCCTTGACTCCTCGCCTCCCGATTAACTCTAATATCAATTGATTTTCCGATGTTTCTGCCGTCTTATTGTCTCTCCAATTAACTTCCACATGATTAATTCCCATTACTCTCTTTATTATCTTCTATGACAGATGATCTTCACCTTCGCTAAGATAATAGGACCGGTTCATCTGCGAGGTCATCGGCTCCATCGAGGGTAGGCTACGACGCCTGCTCGCGGGAAGAGCGGCTATGAGTACGGCGCCTTCTCGGTGGCAACTCCCTGCGCAACGACGACAGCAGCCCGACCACCATCACCGTCACGGTCGCGGGGGGCTCAACAACAGGAGGCACCTTCCCTGCCGGCGGTGCCTCGTGGCTTCCTCGTTGCTTCCTTGACGTCTACTCCAAGTCTCCTGGATTGCTTTTGTTCCAAAAACGACTCTCCCGAAGGTTTCATTCCGTTTGGACTCCGTTTGATATTCGTTTTCTGCGAAACACTAAAATAGGCAAAAAATAGCAATTTGCACTGGGCTTCAGGTTAATAGGTTAGTCCCAAAGATAATATAAAAGTGCATAGTAAAGCCCATTAAACATCCAAAACAGATAATATAATAGCATGGAACAATGAAAAATTATAGATATGTTGGAGACGTATCAGGTGGCTGCCGGGATGATGAAGATGGCCACCGGTGATGATTTCCCCTCCGACGGAGTGCCGTAGAAGGGATCTAGATTGGATCTCGTGGTTTCGGAACTGGCGGCGGCTGGAACAAAATTTTGTCGACCCCCCTAGGGTTTTTGGAATATTTGGGCATTTATAGAGCGAAGAGGTGGTGCGGGAGCCCACCGAGGTTGGCTCAACCTACCTGGGCACGCCTAGGCCCCCAGGCGTGCCCTGGTGGGTTGTGTCCCCCTCGGGGCACCCTAGGTGCTTCTCTGGCCCACTGGATGTCTTCTGGTCCAAAAAATCTGCAAAAAGTTTTGGTGCATTTGGACTCCATTTGATATTGATTTTCTGCGATGTAAAAAACAAGCAAAAAACAGCAACTGGCACTGGGCACTATGTCAATAGGTTAGTCCCAAAAAATGATATAAAGTTGCTATAAAATGATTGTAAAACATCCAAGAATGATAATATAACAACATGGAACAATAAAAAATTATAGATATGTTGGAAACGTATCACAGACCAGCCCACTAAGGGGTTGTTGCGCCCCAAGCCCCTTTTCCCACATTGATTGAAGAGGTGGGGCGCCTCCCTAGGGTTTCCTCCACCTTGGGGGCCAAGGCACCTAGGGGGAGGCGCCCAAACCCATCTAGAGTTTTCCCCTTTCTTGGCCGCCACTCCTAGATTGGATCTAGGGACGCCCCCTCCCTCCACCCTTCCCCCTATATATAGAGGAGGGGAGAGAGGGCAACCACACGGATACAAATCTATTCATGCCACAGGTCTGCTCCTCTTCCTCATAGCTATCTTCTTCTCCGTAGTGCTTAGCGAAGCTCTACTGAGATTTCTCCACCACCGTCGCCACCACGCCATTGTGCTGTCGGAGGACTCAAGCTACTACTTCACCATCGCTCGCTGGATCAAGGAGGTGAAGGCATCATCAAGCCGTACGTGTGTTGAACACGGACATGCCATCCGTTCAGCACTAGATCAGAGTTCGCGGGACGGATCGTGATTGGATCGCGAAGACATTCGACTACATCAACCGCATTTCTTAACGCTTCCACTTAGCGATCTACAAGGGTATGTAGATCCAATCTCTCCTCTCATAGATGGTCATCTCCTAGATTGAATCTTGGGTGTTCGTAGGAATTTTTTTATTTCCCGTGTAACATTCCCTAACAGCAGCTGCCCTGTCGGCTGCCACAGACGCCCTCTCGGCGGATGCGGCCGTGCTCAATGCGGATGCGACGACACTCTCGGCGTAGGCGGCCGCGCTCTCGGCACAGGCAGCAGTGCTCGGGGAGGACGCGGCTACAGTACAGGCCCTCATGAAGGGTTTCTACGGTGTCATCTTTGCAAGAAGGGGTTGCGGGAATGGGGATCGGGGTTCGTGGATTCGGGGGTTGCCGACACTAGAGCAAACGAGCTGGCGAAGCTTAAGGAGGAAGACTTAAATAGACCCACAAATTTTCATCGCAAACAATTCCTACAAAAAATCATATTTATGTACTTGTGTGCGAGTTAATTCCATGTGCAGTAAATTGAAAGGAATTTACAAACATATTGGTGTCATGGCTTGGACACATGCATGGAGTGCGATGGCATTTAAATTCCAAAAAAAGATCAGAAACACATGGAACCTTGCTTGATATAATGTCATGCCACCAAGATGATGCGGTAAATTTTTTGGCATGTTTGATGAAAGTTTGGTCACACACCCCTCACAAACTGGAGCAACTCACTAGAAGGCTCGTGGTTCCGAGAGGGAACAATGAATGTTTGATGACGAATGGGAGATAGCTTCCTCTTATGGCCTTCAATTTTTTTTCTACATTTAACATGCACTAATACAACTTTCATGTGAAAAATTGGAAAACTCCAGGGTTCATTTGACCTTTTTAAGATATTTAAGTGATTTTCTAGCCATTTAATGACCATAATTCAAATTTGAACAACATGTACATGTAACGACTAACCATAACAGTTTGAAAAATCATATTTGTGTACTTGGGTGCGAGTTAATTCCATGTGCAGTAAATTGGAAGGAATCTACAAACATATTGGTGTCACGGCCTGGACACATGCATGAAGTGCCATGGCATTTAAATTCCAAAAAATAGAAAAAACAGAAACACATGAAGCCTTGCTTGATGTAATGTCATGCCACCAAGATGATGTGGTAAAACATTTGTCATGTTTGACGAAAGTTTGGACACACACCCCTCACAAACTTGAGCAACTCACTAGAAGGCTCGTGGTTTCGAGAGGGAACAATGCATGTTTGATGACGAACGCGAGATAACTTCCTCTTATGGCCTTCAAATTTTTTCTACATTTAATGTGCACTAATACAACTGTCATGTGAAAAATTGGAAAATTCCAGGGGTCATCTGTCCTTTTTAAAACATTTAAGTGATTTTCTAGCCATTTAATGACCGTAATTCAAATTTGAACTACATCTACATGCAACGACTAACCATAATGATTTGAAAAATCATATTTGTGTACTTGTGTATGCCTTAATTCCATGTGTAATAAATTGGAAGGAATTTACAAACATATTGGTGTCAAGGCCTAGGCACATGCATGGAGTGCCATGGCATTTAAATTCCAAAAATAAAAAATGATCCGAAAGACATGAAACCTTGCTTGATGTGATGTCATGCCACCAAGATGATGTGGTAATTTTTTTGGCATGTTTGACGAAAGTTTGGACACACACCCCTCACAAACCGGAGCAACTCACTAGAAGGCTCGTGGTTCCAAGAGGGAACAATGCATGTTCGATGATGAACGGGAGATAGCTTCCTCTTATGGCCTTCAAATATTTTCTACATTTAAAGTGCACTAATACAACTGTCATGCAAAAAATTGGAAAATTCCAGGGGTCATTTGACCTTTTTAAGACATTTAAGTGATTTTCTAGCCATTGAATGACCGTAATTCAAATTTGAACTACATATATATGCAACGGCTAACCATAACTGTTTGAAAAAAAATCATATTTGTGTACTTGTGTGCGAGTTAAATCCATGTGCACTAAATTGGAAGGAATTTTTAAATATATTAGTGTCACGGCCTGGACACATGCATGGAGTGACATGCCATTTAAATTCCAAAAAAATAAAAAATGATCAGAAACACATGAAACCTTGCTTGACGTAATGTCATGACACCAATATGATGTGGTAAAAAATTGGCCTATTTGACGAAAGTTTGGACACATACCCTCACAAACTGGAGCAACTCACTAGAAGGCTCGTGGTTCTGAGAGGGAACAATGCATTTTTGGTAAGGAATCGACGACAGCTTCCTCTTATGTCCTTCAATTTTTTTTCTACATTTAAAGTGCACTAATACAATGTCATGTCAAAATTTGAAAAAATTCAGGGGTCATTTGACCTTTTTAAGACATTTAAGTGATTTTCTAGCCATTTAATGACCGTAATCCAAATTTGAACTACATCTACATGCAGCGGCTAACCATAACGATTTTATAAAAAAATTGTGTACTTGTGTGCGAGTTAATTCCATGTGCAGTAAATTGAAAGGAATTTTCAAACATATTGGTGTCACGGCTTGGACACATGCATGGAGTGCCATGGCATTTAAATTCCAAAAAAAATGATCAAACGATGTAAATATATGGCGTTCAAAAAAGAAAATGTAAAGATCTGGCAAGACAACTGGGCCCCACACGATTGGCACTCTATTTCGCCCTCGAGGTTTAAGATCTGGTGTTCAAAAAATGAAAAAAAAGATTCAATAGGAGTCACATCAATCACTTAAGAGCTTCATCATTATTTTCATGAGAAATCGAAGGACATGCTTTTACAAACCATTCTCGCTTAGCACGCATCCTAGCGGTTCTTTCTTTACATTCATCAATAGAAATTCTCATAGCTTTTAGAGAGTCACTAATATAATGCTTGGGTGGAATAGATCTAATTTTCAAATAATCAATCTCAAGAGAAATTCTATCCATGTTCCTAGCCAAATCATCAATCATGAGCAATTTTTATTCAACATAGCATTGAAATTCTTTTGAGAACTAAAAAATTCTTTAATATTGTTCTCAAGATCAGAGGGCATCTTATTATAATTTCCATAAGAATTTTTGTAGTAATTACCATAATTACCAGAGGAATTACTAGGAAACAGCCTAGGGCTGAAATTACCTCTATATGTGTTATTACCAAAATTGTTCCTACCAACAAAATTCACATCCATAGATTCATTATTGTTCCCAATCAAAGTAGACAAAGGCTTATCATTAGGATCAATAGGAGCACTCTTACTAGCAAATAATTTCATAAGTTCATCCATCTTTCCACTCAAAGTATTAATTTCTTCAATCGCATGCACTTTTTTACTAGTAGAAGATCTTTTGGTATGCCATTTAGAGTAATTAGCCATAATATTATAGGATTTTAGTAGCTTATCCTAATGCGATTTCTCTAAAAGTAACTCCCACGGCCGAATCTAAAAGATTTCTAGAAGCAAAATTCAATCCGGCATAATTTTTTTTGTATGATCATCCATAAACTCAAACCATGCGTAGGGCAATTTCTTATCATCAATTTCATCCTCTCCCTAGATTGTGCAATGTGTTCATGATAAAGTTGCTTAAAATTCATCGTTTCTATGGGAGATTATCTTAGCAGGAGGAAAAATACTTGGAAATAAAAGCATCTTTACACTTATTCCATGAATCAATACTATTTTTAGGCAAAGACAAAAACCAAGTTTTAGCACGATCTCGTAGTGAGAATGGAAATAGCTTCAATTTAACAATATCATTATCCACATCCTTTTTCTTTTGCATATCACACAACTCAACGAAGTTATTTAGATGGGATGCGGCATCTTCACTAGGAAGGCCGAAAAATTGTTCTTTCATAACAAGATTCAGTGAAGCAACATTAATTTCATAAGATTCCGCACTAGTGGCGGGAGCAATCGGAGTAGTAATAAAATTGTTATTATTAGTAATGGAAAAGTCACACAATTTGGTATTTTCTTGAGACATCATGACAAAGCAAGCAATCTAACACACAAGCAACCAAAAAGCAAACGAAAAGGCGAACGGAAGAAGGGCGAATAAAAAGGCAAATCTTTTTGTGTTTTTCTGAAAATCGTTTTAGAAGTGGGGGAGAGGAAAATGAGAGGCAAATGGTGAATAATGTAATGCAAGAGATGAGAGTTTATGATAGGTACTTGGTAGGCTTGATGTATACCTCACCGGTAACGGCGCCAGACATTCTTCCTACTACTTCTTGAGCTTGCGTTGGTTTTTCCCTTGAAGAGGAAAGGGTGATGCAGCAAAGTAGAGATAAATATTTCCCTCAGTTAGAGAACCAATGTATCAATCCAGTAGGAGGTACAAGCAAGTCCCCAATCTATGCACCTGCACAAACAATCAAATACTTGCACCCAACGCGATAAAGGGGTTATCAATCCATTCATGGTGAATTGCAATGGTGAGATCTGATAGAGATATGTGTAAAAGATTGTTAGAATGTAAAACTAAATAAACGTAAATAAATTACAGTAAGATATTTTTGGGTTTTTGGTTTATAGATCTGAATTTATATGATGGAAAATAGACCCGGGGGGCATAGGTTTCACTAGAGGCTTCTCTCTTGAAGGCAAATAGTACAGTGGGTGAACAAATTACTGTCGAGCAATTGATAGAAAAACGCATAGTTATGACGATATACAAGGCAATGATTATGCATATAGGGATCACGTCTGTGTCAAGTAGACCGACTCCTGCCTGCATCTACTACTATTACTCCAACATCGACCGCTATCCAGCATGCATCTAGAGTATTAAGTTCATAAAGAATGGAGTAACGTCTTAAGTAAGATGACATGATGTAGAGAGATAAACTCAAGCAATATGATAAAAACCCCATCTTTGTATCCTTGATGGCAACAATGTAATACGTGCCTCGCTACCCCTACTATGTCACTGGGTGAGTACACCGCAAGATTGAACCCAAAACTAAGCACCTCTCTCATTGCAAGAAATGCCAATCTAGTTGGCCAAACCAAACCGATAATTCGAAGAGAAATACAAAGATATCAAATCATGCATATAAGAATTTAAAGGAGATTCAAATAATATTCATAGATAATCTGATCATAAATCCACAATTCATGGGATCTCGACAAACAAACCGCAAAACAAGATTACATCGGATAGATCTCCAAGAACATCGAGGAGAACATGGTATTGAGAATCAAAGAGAGAGAAGAAGCCATCTAGCTACTAACTATGTACCCGTAGGTCTAAGGTAAACTACTCACGCTTCATCGGAAGGTCAATAGGGTTGATGTAGATGCCCTCTGTGATCGAATCCCCCTCCGGCAGATCACCGGAAAAGGCCCCAAGATGGGATCTCACGAGAACAGAAGGTTGCAGCAGAGGAAAATTATTTTTGTGGCTCCCCTGATGGGTTGGGAATATTTCTGAATTTATAGGCTGAAGAATAGGGCTAGAGGAGCCTCGAGGGGCCCACAAGGCAGAGGCGCATCCTACACCCTTGCCGCCACCTCGGGACTCCTTTGCCTTGGTTGTCAAGTCCTACGTGTGTCTTCTGGTCCAAGAAAAATCATCGCGAAGTTTTATTCTGTTTGGACTCTGTTTGATATTCCTTTTCTGTGAAGCTCAAAAACAAGGAAAAACAGAAACTGGCACTGGGCTCTAGGTTAATAGGTTAGTCCCAAAAATAATATAAAATAGCGTGTTAATGCATATAAAACATCCAAAACAGATAATATAATAGCACGGAACAATAAAAAAATATAGATACATTGGAGACGCATCAAGCATCCCCAAGCTTACTTCCTGCTCGCCCTCGAGTAGGTAAATGATAAAAACAGAATTTTTGATGTGGAATGCTACCTAACATATTTATCCTTGTAATTTTCTTTATTGTGGCATGAATATTTAGGTCCATAAGATTCAAAACAAAAGTTTAATATTGACATAAAAACAACAATACTTCAAGCGTACTAATAAAGCAATCATGTCTTCTCAAAATAACATGGCCAAAGAAAGTTATCCCTACAAAATCATATAGTCTGGCTATGCTCCATCTTCATCACGCAAAGTATTAAATCATGCACAACCTCGATGAAAAGCCAATCAATTGTTTCATACCTTTGATGTTCTCAAACTTTTTCAACTTTCACGCAATACATGAGCATTAGCCATGGATATAACACTATAGGTGGAATAGAATATTGTGGTTGTGGAGAAGACAAAAAGAAGGAGATAGTCTCACATCAACTAGGCGTATTAACAGGCTATGGAGATACCCATAAATATATATCAATGTGAGTGAGTAGGGATTTCCATGCAACAGATGCACTAGAGCTACAAGTGTATGAAAGCTCAAAAAGAAACGAAGTGGGTGTGCATCCAACTTGCTTGCTCATAAAGACCTAGGGCAATTTAAGGAAGCCCATCATTGGAATATACAAGCCTAAGTTCTATAATGAAAATTTCCCACTAGTATATGAAAGTGACAAAATAGGAGACTCTCTATCATGAAGATCATGGTGGTACTTTGAAGCACAAGTGTGGAAAAAGGATAGTAGCATTGCCCCTTCTGTCTTTTCTCTCATTTTTTAATTTTGGGCTCTTTGGCCTTTTTTTCTTTTCTTTTTTTCTTCCTTTTTTTATTTTTCTTCCGGAGTCTCATCTTGACCCTTTAGGGAATCATAGTATCCATCATCCTTTCCTCACATGGGACAATGCTCTAATAGTGATGATCATCACACTTTTATTTACTTAAAACTCAAGAATTACAACTCGATACTAGAAAAAATATATGACTCGGCTCCGGTGGTGTATCGGGATGTGCAATGACTCAAGAGTTACATATATAAAAAATATGAATGGTGGCTTTGCCACAAATACGATGTCAACTACATGATCATGCAAAGCAATATGACAATGATGAAGCGTGTCATAATAAACAACACAGTGGAAGTTTCATGACAATATATCTCGGAATTGCTATGGAAATGCCATAATAGGTAGGTATGGTGGCTGTTTTGAGGAAGGTATATGGTGGGTGTAATGCACCGGTGAAAGTTGCGCAGTACTAGAGAGGCTAGCAGTGGTGGAAGGGTGAGAGTGTGTATAATTCATGGACTCAACATTAGTCATGAAGACTCACATACTTATTGCAAAAATCTATTAGCTATCGAAAGAAAGTACTACACACATGCTCCTAGGGGGATAGATTGGTAGGAAAAGACCATCGCTCCTAAGGGCGAACAAATCTTCAGCATCATTTTTTCTTTCCCTTTGTTTTTTTGGAGCCTTGGACTTTGCTTTGGCCTTTTTGGCTGGCTTATCCTGCAGCTTCTTAGTCCAGAAGGGAGAGTCGTCCTGAAGACACAAATAACAATGAGAAGATGTGCAGTTTATGAGAAAGTGATAAATGGGTTAAAAGGACTTAAAATACTTACGTCGGGAGCAGGATTGAGAGCACAGAAAGGGTTCAACCCCGTTTTGCTGCAGCTTTTAAGGGTCTCCCCGAGAAATGACTTGGTCATTTCATTGATTTCCTGGTCCTCAAGGCGGGTCTAATTATATCGATGTGGATATTTCACATTGTAGGTGTATTGGCACATTAAGCTGGTGCGGCGACTCAAAGGCAAGATTCTCCAGGCAACCAAGCATCAGACTAAATCAACACCACTTAAGCCATTGGCTAATAAGGCCATTATTTTTGAAAAGGTTGGCGCATACTTGGCACGATTCGCAACAGTGATCTGGTCGGGGAGTGGATGTCTAGGGCTGAGCCGGCAATTGCGGAAACCCAGCAGAGGGTTTTCATCCGCTGAGAGGTGTCTTTGCAAGAAAACCAAGTTTGATTCGAGTCCTTGGGTGACTGGGTAGTGTAGCTGCAGGGAAGATGATGTCCCTCCGCCTCTGGATTGAAATCCCGCCGAGTTCAAGGCTAGGCCCGTCTGTCATCTCGGTCTGGCGGTTCAAATAATAATATTCTCTGAATAGATCAACACTGGGCTCCTCTTGAAGGTATACCTCACAGAAGACTTGGAAGTTGCATATATTCGACACAGAGTTGGGACCAATGTCTTGGGGGTGCAGTTGGTAGATGTCCAGAACATCACGAAAGAATTTGGACCCAGGTGGAGAGAACCCGTGGAGAAGATGATCTGCAAATACTATAACCTCGTCTTCCTTAGGTTGAGGCGGAACTTCAGCTCCTGGGACTCGCCAGTGGATGACGTCCTTTGCTGGTAAAACACCCATCCCAACATACTCACTGAGAGATTGTTCGGTGACAGTGGAGACGACCGAGTCGCAAGAAGTGGTGGATTTAGTCATTTTTGACAGTGAATGCCTAAGAATATAGTGTGGCGGATCAGTATTATGTGGAAGAACTTCCCAGTGATTATAAAATTCATGTTTAAGTCGGCAATTTCATAGTGGATTACAGTATCATGATTCATTTGATAAACATGAGCCGGCCAATATTACTGATGGGTCATATAGGGTTTTGGATTTTTGGACTAGTTATGTGTTATCACTAAGCCGGCTAAGTTCTGGAGGGTTACAGAGACTGATATTTAAGTCACCAAGATACTGAACGGCAGGTTAGTTGCCTATCAAATCAAGATAGTCAAGATTTTGCTAAATGTAGGGGCAAACAGGTTCCGCAAGTTGCAGTTATGTTCACAGATCTACATGCCGTTCGAAAACAAAAATAATGATGAATCCTAAGAGTAACAATGGAAGAACTAGTGGGATCATTACCGATTCAGGAGAAAAAGAGATCTATTGGAGATTCAGTATGGATGCTAAACTGGCTACTGCATTATTTCTACCGTGTTGTTGATTGAAAGACATGATCTATTCAGAGCTATGAGTAACTGCGACGAATGCCGACGAACTAGCAAAAGGTTGATGACCTAGTGCAGATCTGAAGGGGCCAGGAAGTAGTACCTGACGGTGGTGATGATGAGCGGACGTGCGCCGTGGTTCTTTGGTTCGTTCAGGTTGATGCAGCGGCCAGTGTTGACATCGCTTGATAAGAACGACGGTGGCGGAGCTCGGGTCGCGGTGGCGGCATGAGGAAGACAAAGAAGAGAGAGGGACATGGGTAAAAGTGAAGAAGGACCCCCGAGCTTATTTATAAGGGAAAAGGTGAACAATAAAATGGTAGGCGTGAAAATCGAGAAGGCGTTGTGATATGTCTCCAATGTATCTATAATTTTTGATTGTTCCATGCTATTATATTACCCCTTTTGGATGTTTATGGGCTTTATTTTACACATTTATATCATTTTTGGGACTAACCTACTAACCGGAGGCCCAGCCCGTATTGCTGTTTTTTTTCCTATTTCAGTATTTCGAAGAAAAAGAATATCAAACGGAGTCCAAACGGAATGAAACCTTCGGGAGCGTGGCTTTTGGAACGAACGTGATCCAAAGGACTTAGAGTGCAAGTCAAGAAGCAATCGAGGCAGCCAGGAGATAGGAGGGTGCGTCCCCTGTCTCTTGGGCCCCTCGAGCGGCCACCGACGTACTTCTTCCTCCTATATATACCTGCGTACCCCAAAAACATCCAGGGAGCCACCAAAACACAATTTCTGCCGCCGTAACCTTCTGTATCCGCGAGATCCCATCTTGGAGCCTTCGTCGGCGCTCCACCGGAGGAGGAATCGACCACGAGGGCTTCTACATCAACACCATAGCCCCTCCGATGAGTTGTGAGTAGTTTACCACAGACCTTCGGGTCCATAGTTATTAGCTAGATGGCTTCTTCTCTCTTTTTGGATCTCAATACAATGTTCTCCCCATCTCTTGTGGAGCTATTCGATGTAAACTCCTTTTGCAGTGTGTTTGTCGAGATCCGATGAATTGTGGGTTTATGATCAAGTTTATCTATGAGAAATATTTGAATCTCCTCTGAATTCTTTTATGTATGATTGAGTTATCTTTGCAAGTCTCTTCGAATTATCAGTTTGGTTTGGCCTACTAGATTGATCTTTCTTGCCATGGGAGAGGTGCTTAGCTTTGGGTTCAATCTTGCGGTGTTCTTACCCAGTGACAGAAAGGGTTGCAAGGCACGTATTGTATTGTTGCCATCGAGGATAAAAAGATGGGGTTTATATCATATTGCATGAGTTTATCCCTCTACATCATGTCATCTTTCTTAATGCGTTACTCTGTTCTTATGAACTTAATACTCTAGATGCATGCTGGATAGCGATCGATGTGTGGAGTAATAGTAGTAGATGCATGCAGGAGTCGGTCTACTTGTCGCGGACGTGATGCCTATATACATGATCATGCCTAGATAATCTCATAATTATTCGCTTTTCTATCAATTGCTCGACAGTAATTTGTTCACCCACCATAATACTTATGCTATCTTGAGAGAAGCCACTAGTGAAACCTATGGCCCCCGGGTCTATCTTTTATCATATAAGCTTTCAATATACTTTTATTTGCATCTTTTCTTTTTGCATCTATATTATAAAATACCAAAAATATATTTATCTTATCATACTATCCCTTTATTGCATTGGTTGCAAGTTCTTTGTTTGTTTGTGTAGGTGCGTGGGACTTTTGAGGAGCCTCCTACTGGATTGATACCTTGGTTCTCAAAAACTGAGGGAAATACTTACACTACTTTGCTACATCACCCTTTCCTCTTCAAGGAAAACCAACGCAAGCTCAAGACGTAGCAAGAAGGATTTCTGGCACCGTTGCCGGGGAGGTCTTCGCTCAAGTCAAGACATACCAAGTACCCATCACAAACTCATCTCCCTCGCATTTACATTATTTGCCATTTGCCTCTCGTTTTCCTCTCACCCACTTCACCCTTGCCATTTTATTTGCCCTCTCTTTACCAATCTTCTCCTCTCTCTTTCGCTTGCAGTCTTCTTCCTCGCTTTTGTTTGCCGTTATGTATGAAATTGGGGAGATTATCGTCGGTATGGACAATAATGATAACATGGAAAATTCTGAGGCTCCGGCTGAAGAACCCCCTATCTTGCATATTAAAAAGTTTCGAATCAGTAGTGGTAACATTATTGGAAAGGGTGTTATTCAAGATTTCTTTACTTGTGCCGGTGTTTTACCTTCCATGGGTGGTTCTATTCTTCATATGACTAGTAGTCTTGCGGATGCTATCGCTATGCTTGTAGTTGAACTTGAAAGACAATTTATGCATATGCATCCTTGCATATAAAGAATTTTCCTAGAATTTTACAATATTGAGAATTCTTCTGTTAAGCGCGCTGTTACTATCTTTTTGGCTCATGAGTTTAGATTCATAATAAGAGAGGCCAAAGAAATCTTTGCGCACTATAGGGTGTACACCGGTCGTCCTCCCATAGAGGCGGTCCTCTTTGATCCAGAGGAAATTAGGCGTTTTCAATCTTCGGACTATGTTGCTTTCAATAAAAACCTTAGAAAAAAAGTTCCTACCAATGTCTTGATTGATAGAATTTCCGAACTCAATAATGATTTTTCCCTTAGAAATAATGAGCTAGGATACACTCTTGAGTATAGGCTCACGAGATTTTGCCAAAATAATGCTTTTTGTGATGAATTAGTTGTGCATTATGAAGGGCCAAGGGAGGAACCCGTTCCTCCTGAGATTGATCTTGGGGACTTTTGTCCCGCTAAATTTAACCCTTTTGATTATTTTTGCTTGCCTCAAATAAAACTTGCTGCCGAACATAGAGAATATGAGATGAGTTTTCAAGATCTATCTTATTATTATGGCACTACTTAGACCTATCTTTGTTTTTATGCCTAGCTAGGGGCGTTAAACGATAGCGCTAGTTGGGAGGCAACCCAATTTTCTTTATGTTTTTTGTTATTGTTCCTGTTTAGTAATAAATTTTGCATCTACCTTCTGTTTAGATGTGTTTTCATGCTTTAATTAGTGTTTGTGCCAAGTAGAACCTATAGGATAACCTATGATGATAGTTGATTTGATTCTGCTGAAAAACAGAAACTTTGCGCGCACAAAATTAATTTTTTTAAATCACAGAAACGTGATTTTGCTTTGATTCTTTTTGCTGCTGATCAACAAACAAATTTTCCAGGATTTCCTATTTTGGTAGGATTTTTAGAGTTCCAGAAGTTTGCGTTAGTTACAGATTGCTACAGACTGTTCTGTTTTTGACAGATTCTGTTTTTCGTGTGTTGTTTGCTTATTTTGATGCATCTATGGCTAGTATTAAGTGGTATGAACCATAGAGAACTTGGAATACAGTAGGTTTAACACCAAAATAAATAAATAATGAGTTCATTACAGTACCTTATGTGGTGGTTTTGTTTTCTTTCACTAACGGAGCTTATAAGATTTCCTGTGTAGTTTTGTGTTGTGAAGTTTTCAAGTTTTGGGTAAAGCTTTGATAGACTATGGAATAAGGAGTGGCAAGATCCTAATCTTGGGGATGCCCAAGGCACCCCAAGATAGTCAGGAATAGCCAAAATCCTAAGCTTGGGGATGCCCCCGGAAGGCATCCCCTCTTTCGTCTTCGTTCATTGGTAACTTTACTTGGAGCTATATTTGTATTCGCCACATGATATGTGTTTTGCTTGGAGCGTCGTGTATTATATTAGTATTTACCTTTTAGTTTACCACAATAATCCTTGCTGTACACACCTTTTGGGAGAAGCCTACTTGATTAGAATTTATTAGAATATGCTATGTGCTTCACTTATATCTTTTGAGCTAGATAGTTTTTGCTCTAGTGCTTCACTTATATCTTTTAGAGCATGGCGGTGGCTTAATTTTATAGAAATTGCTAGTCTCTCATGCTTCACTTATATTATTTTGAGAGTCTCTTAGAACAGCATGGTATTTTGCTATGGTTATGAATTTGGTCCTATAATGATGAGCATCCAAGTTGGGTATAATAAAAACTATCATAGAAAGTGCATTAAACACTAGGATCAATTTGATGCTTGATAATTATTTTGAGATATAAAGGTAGTAATGTTAGAGTCATGCTAGTGGGTAATTATGAAATTGAGAAATACTTTTGTTGAAGTTGGCAAGTCCCATATCGTGCACGTATGGTAAAAGTTGTGTGACAAATTTGTTACATGAGGTGCTCTTTTGAGTGTCTTCCTTATGAGTGGCAGTCGGGGACGAGCGATGGTATTTTCCTACTCCCTCTAGGGGCATGCGTAGTAGTACTTTGCTTTGAGGGCTAAGTAGACTTTTGCAATAAGTATATGAGTTCTTTATGTATGTGAGTCCATGGATATACGCACACTCATCCTTCCACTTAGCTAGCTTCTATTATACCGCGCAACTTTCGCCGGTAGCATGCACCCATTATTTACCTTCCTCAAAACAGCCACCATACCTACCTATTATGGCATTTCCATAGCCATTCCGAGATATATTGCCATGCAACTTTCCACCATTCCGTTTATTATGACACGCTCCATCATTGTCATATTGCTCTTTGCATGATCATGTAGTTGACATCGTATTTGTGGCAAAGCCACCTTCATAATTTTCATACATGTCGCTCTTGGTTCATTGCATATCCCGGTACACCGCTGGAGGCATTCATATAGAGTCATATCTTGTTCTAGCTTTGAGTTGTAATTCTTGAGTTGTAAATCAATAAAAGTGTGATGATCTTCATTATTAGAGCATTGTCCCAGTGAGGAAAGGATGATGAAGACTATGATTCCCCCACAAGTCAGGATGAGACTTCGGACTTTACAAAGAAAAGAAAAAGAGAAAGGCCAAAAAGAAGAAAAAAGGCCAAAGAAAAAAAAGAAGAAAAAGAAAAAAAGGAGAAAAAAATGAGAGAAAAAGAGAGAAGGGACAATTGCTACTATCTCTTTTCCACACTTGTGCTTCAAAGTAGCACCATGATCTTCATGATAGAGAGTCTCCCATGTTGTCACTTTCATATACTAGTGGGAATTTTTCATTATAGAACTTGGCTTGTATATTCCAATGAGGTCTTTGTGAGCAAGCAAGTTGGATGCACACCCACTTAGTTTCTTTTGTTGAGCTTTCATATATTTATAGCTCTAGTGCATCTGTTGCATGGCAATCCCTACTCACTCACATTGATATCTATTAATGGGCATCTCCATAGCCCGTTGATATGCCTAGTTGATGTGAGACTATCTCCTCCCTTTTTGTCCTTACAACCACCACCATATACCACCATAGTGCTATGTCCATGGCTTGCGCTCATGTATTGCGTAAGAGTTGAAAAAAGCTGAAGCGCGTTAAAAAGTATGAACCAATTGCTCGGCTCGTCATCGGGGTTGTACATGATGGGAGTATTTTGTGTAATGAAAATGAAGCATGGCCTAACTATATGATTTTGTAGGGATAAGCTTTCTTTGGCTATGCTATTTTGATAGGACATGATTATTTGTTAGTATGCTTCAAAGTATTATTATTTTTATGTTTTATAAGCTTTTATCTTGAATCATTTGGATCTGAACAATCATTCCACAATAAAGAAAATTACATTGAGAATTATGCTAGGTAGCATTCCACATCAAAAATTATGTTTTTATCATTTACCTACTCGAGGACGAGCAGTAATTAAGCTTGGGGATGCTTGATACGTCTCCAACGTATCTATAATTTTTGATTGTTCCATGCTATTATATTACCCCTTTTGGATGTTTATGGGCTTTATTTTACACATTTATATCATTTTTGGGACTAACCTACTAACCAGAGGCCCAGCCTGTATTGCTGTTTTTTTTGTCTATTTCAGTATTTCGAAGAAAAGGAATATCAAACGGAGTCCAAACGGAATGAAACCTTCGGGAGCGTGATTTTTGGAACGAACGTGATCCAGAGGACTTGGAGTGCAAGTCAAGAAGCAATCGAGGCGGCCAGGAGATAGGAGGGCGCGCCTACCCCTCCTGGGCGCGCCCCCTGTCTCCTGGGCCCCTCGAGCGACCACCGACGTACTTCTTCCTCCTATATATACCTACGTACCCCGAAAACATCCAGGGAGCCACCGAAACACAATCTCCACCGCCGTAACCTTCTGTATCTGCGAGATCCCATCTTGGAGCCTTCGCCGGCGCTCCGCCGGAGGGGGAATCGACCATGGAGGGCTTCTACATCAACACCATAGCCCCTCCGATGAGTTGTGAGTAGTTTACCACAGACCTTCGGGTCCATAGTTATTAGCTAGATGGCTTCTTCTCTCTTTTTGGATCTCAATACAATGTTCTCCCCCTCTCTTGTGGAGATCTATTCGATGTAAACTCTTTTTGTGGTGTGTTTGTCGAGATCCAATGAATTGTGGGTTTATGATCAAGTTTATCTATGAGAAATATTTGAATCTCTTCTGAATTCTTTTATGTATGATTGAGTTATCTTTTCAAGTCTCTTCGAATTATCAGTTTGGTTTGGCCTACTAGATTGATCTTTCTTGCCATGGGAGAAGTGCTTAGCTTTGGGTTCAATCTTGCGGTGTCCCTACCCAGTGACAGAAAGGGTTGCAAGGCACGTATTGTATTATTGCCATCGAGGATAAAAAGATGGGGTTCATATCATATTGCATGAGTTTATCCCTCTACATCATGTCATCTTTCTTGATGCGTTACTCTGTACTTATGAACTTAATACTCTAGATGCATGCTGGATAGCGGTCGATGTGTGGAGTAATAGTAGTAGATGCAGGCAGGAGTCGGTCTATTTGTCGCGGACGTGACGCTTATATACATGATCATGCCTAGATAATATCATAATTATTCGCTTTTCTATCAATTGCTCGATAGTAATTTGTTCACCCACCGTAATACTTATGCTATCTTGAGAGAAGCCACTAGTGAAACCTATGGCCCCAGGGTCTATCTTTTTTCATATAAGCTTTCAATCTACTTTTATTTGCATCTTTTCTTTTTGCATCTATATTATAAAATACCAAAAATATATTTATCTTATCATACTATCTCTATCGGATCTCACTTTTGCAAGTGGCCGTGAAGGGATTGACAACCCCTTTATTGCGTTCGTTGCGAGTTCTTTGTTTGTTTGTGTAGGTGCATGGGACTTTTGAGGAGCCTCCTACTGGATTGATACCTTGGTTCTCAAAAACTGAGGGAAATACTTACGCTACTTTGCTGCATCATCCTTTCCTCTTCAAGGAAAACCAACGCAAGCTCAAGACGTAGCACGTTGTTATTATCTCAAACAGTGTAGGCGCATGGATTCTCGGATGACCAGTTAATGCAAAAGATCCATTGTGATGTCATGGATTTTTTATGAATTTACTTCGTGTGATGTCATGGCGGGTTACAATGTTTTTATTCAAGGTTAAGCTTTGGGAAGATGACTCGCCAACTCAAGCGGTGAAGATTGACATGAACAAGTTCAAGTCAACCTGGGGCCTAATGTTGGGGATATATCCCCGAGGTGTGACCCGCCCAGGAGGGGTCGGGTTATACCATTGGCGACTTAATATGAAGAAGGCCAAGAGGCCCAAGAAGACAAAGTGAGAAGACGGTGGCTCATAGAGGCGGTCCTGGGGTTGGACCAAGACCTGGACATGTAAATCATTGTATGGTGGCTTGCCCATTAAGGCAAGACAATTTAGAAACATCGCCGGTCATGTTGTGTGTTCCGGCTCAGACTCTTGTAAGCCTCGGGCCTCGACCTGTGTATATAAAGGCGAGACCCGGCGGCGGGTTAACCAAAGAGACAGTTGATCGAGAGCTAGGTCAAGCATAATTGCTCCCTTGTAATCAATACTCAAGCAATAGTCAGCAAAGCAGGAGTTGGCTTTTACCTCATTGAGAGGGGCCGAACCTGGGTAAACCCTTTGTGTCCTTTGTCTTGTTCAACCCCTTCAAGCTAACCTACATTGTGATGGCTCCACACCTAAGTCCTTTCACAAGGGCATCTGCCGTGACAAAACCACGACAAAACGTGTGTGCAACAAACAATAATTGTAGCAAACTAAAAAGCAAACAAAGCAAAGACTACTATAATACAAGACGTTCCAAGCAAAACTCATATCATGTGATGAATAAAAATATAGTTCCAAGTAGTATACCGATGGATTGTAGACGAAAGAGGGGATGCCATCCTGGGCATCCCCAAGCTTATATGTTTGTGTCTCCTTGAATATTACCTTGGGTGCCTTGGGCATCCCCAAGCTTAGGGTATTTCCGCTCCATATTCCTTTGTCCATCATGATCTCACCTAAAACTTGAGAACTTAAGCACACAAAACTCTATAGAAACCTCATGAGATACGTTAGTATAATAAGCAAATCATAAACTTTAGGTACTGTTATGAACCCATTTATATTTTATTATTGCATAATACCTTACTATATTCTAACTTCTCCATGACTTATACCCCCCCAAGATAATCCATAGCATCATTAAAACAAGCAAACTATGCAACGAAAACAAAATCTGTCAAAAATGGAACAGTCTGTAATGATACGAAAAGACTATACTTTTGTAACTCCAAAAAATCTGAAAAATTAGGAAAACATGGAAAATTTGTATATAAATGAAGTGTAAAAAATCAGAATTTTATCACGTTCCATTGAATTATAAAAATTCCAGTATTGGTCGCAAAAGTTTTTGCTTTACTTGGCACAAACACTAATTAAAACATCGAAAACACAATCATAACAGTAGCATAATTGTGTGATCACTCAAAAATAGAAAGAAAAACAAGAAAAATAAGATAACTATTGGGTTACGTCCCAACAAGCGCTATTGTTTTACGCCACTAGCTAGGCGTAAGGCATAGTTTCTACTATTATCATCCTTAGTTTCCAAATCCTTTTTGATCAAGTCCTCCAAAACTTTCCTCATTAGCTCTCTACTCTCATGTTCTTCTTTTCTAGTAGGAGAACTTAAATGTTTAAAGGGTCTTCGTCCAGTGATTTTAACATTCATTACTTCAGACTTTGAATCATCACCATGGAGATTCTCATACAAAACATGTATTTCATCATCAATAGGATCTCTAGCCGTACTCTCGAACCAATCATTACTAAATCCTTCATCAATCCCCTTAGTGATCCATTCAAATTTATCACAAGTATGATGGTACAAAGTCTTAATAATTTCATTATAAGGAACTCTTCTCCTAAGATTTTCACCATACGCAAAATAATCTTTAGATTCCAACCTATGTAGAGTGTCTTTATCATGGAGAATTTCTTCTATAGGAGGAGACTCAAAATCTATCTTATAAAATGCAAAGATGTCCCTAGCTTCCCGAATTATGTAATCAAATTCATGCGTAAGGATCATAGTGGCAATCCTATTAATTTTAGGATCATGGATGTTGGGGAGTTCATCTAATATTTTTTGTAAGGCTGGATGAATATGCTGAAATTTTCTTTCTAACTTAAGCACAAGCATAGCAATAGCATCCACATAGAAATATGTTTTGTCAAGAATAGATCCTTTAATTATTGGAATGACTCCCTGCAATTAAAGAATTATTGAATAATATTATTCCCAATAATATTTTTGCTACCCACATGATATATTTTAGTTTTGAAATTCGTGGGAGATTTATTCTCCGGAGGATGAAGATTAAGATAAAAAACTTCAGTTTATCCTCAAGAGATTCACTAGTACTATCTTCACTAGCACTTTCAAGGATAACTTTCTCAAACTCAGACATCATAACACTTCAAGAAAAGCAAGCAAATGAGCAAACAAGAAAGCAAATATTTTTGTGTTTTCGAATTTTTTATGAGAAGTGGGGGAGATGAAAACGAGAGGCAAGGGAAAATAAAAAGGCAAATAAAAAGTAGAACAAGTAGATGATAGAAATTCTTCCTGCTACCTGTGAGCTGCGTTGAGATTTTCTCGGAAAGAGGAGGGGAGATGCAGTACATTAGAGATAAGTATTTCCCTCAGTGAGAACCAAGGTTTATCTAACCAATAGGAGAATCACGCAAAGCCTCATGAACAACACGTGCAAACACAAAAGCAAATACTTGCACCCAACGCGGGCAAGAGGGTTGTCAATCCCCTTGAACTCCTTACTTGCAAGGATCAAATATTGTATAGGTAGATGGATAAACTGCAAAACAAAACAAAAGATAAAAAAATGCAGTAAGGTATTTTTGAATTTTATAATATGATAAAGGTAGACCCGAGGGTCGTAGTTTTCACTAGATGCTTATCTCTTGAACACATAGCATATAGTGGATGAACAAATTACTGTTGGAGAATTGATAGAAAAGTGCATAGTTATGACAATAGCCAAGGCAAAGATCATGTATATAGGCATCACGTCCGAGACAAGTAGACCGGCTCCAGCCTGTATCTGTTGGGGAACGAAGCATGAAAATCAAAACAAATCCTACGAACACCCAAGATCTATCTAGGAGAAGCATGGCAACGAGAGGAAAGAGTGTGTCTACGTACCCTCGTAGACCGTTAAGTGGAAGCATATATCACGCGGTTGATGTAGTCGTACTCCTCATGACCCAATCATGATCCAAACAAATGAAGTACCAAACAACGACACCTCCACATTCAGCACACGTATGGCTCGATGACGTCCCCTCCTCCTTGATCCAGCAAGCTGATAACCCACAAGTATAGGGGATCGCAACAATTTTCGAGGGTAGAGTACTCAACCCAAATTTATTGATTTGACACAAGGGGAGCCAAAGAATATTTGCAAGAATTAGCAGCTGAGTTGTCAATTCAACCACACCTGGAGATTAATTATCTATAGCAATATGATCAGTAGCAAAGTAATATGATAGTTTTGATAGTAGTAGCAATAGCAATAGTAACATTGATAGCAATGATTTTGTAGCACGTATAACGGTAACAACAGCAGTAGTAACTTAGCAAGAACAATATAAGAGAAATTCGTAGGCATTGGATCGGTGAATTTGTTGGATGATATTCATCATATAACAGTCATAACCTAGGGCGATACGGTACTAGCTCTAGTTCATAAATATAATGTAGGCATGTATTCCGTAAATTGTCAGACATGCTTATGGAAAGAACTTGCATTACATCTTTTGTCCTACCCTCCCGTGGTAGCGGGTCATATGAAAACTAAGGGATATTAAGGCCTCCTTTTAGTAGAGAATCGGAACAAAGCATTAACACATAGTGAATACTGAACTCCTCAAACTACAGTCATCACCGGAAAGTATCCCGACTACTTTCACTCCGGGGTTTACGGACCATAACATGTAATAGGTGACTATATCTTGCAAGATCGGATCTTGAACATAGATATAATGGTGATAACATAAATGGTTCAGATCTGAAATCATGGCACCCGGGCCCAACATGACAAGCATTAAGCATGGCAAAGTCATAGCAACATCAATCTCAGAACATAATGGATACTAGGGATCAAGCCCTAACAAAACTAACCCGATTACATGATGAATCCCATCCAACTCCTCACTGACCAACGATCCTACGATGGAATTACTCACTCCCAGTGGAGAGCATCATGGAATTGGCGATGGAGAAGGGTTGGTGATGACGAAGATCGAAGATCCCCCTCTCTAAAGCCCCAAACGGACTCCAGATCTGGCCTCCCGATGAAGAACAGGAGGTGGCAGCGGCTTCGTCTCGTGAAATGCGATAATTATTTCTCCCTATTTTTTCTCTGAAAATATGATTTTATAGTGTTGGAATCAGGGTCTGCGGGGCCACTAGGTGGGAACAACCCACCTGGGCGCGCTTCGAGGGGGGCGCGCCCTGGTGGGTTGTGCTCACCCAGGGCCCCCCTCTAGTGGTTCTTGGCTCCAGTATTATTCTTTTATTCCATAAAAGATCTCCAAAAAGTTTTGTGCCATTTCGAGAACTTTTATTTCTGCACAAAAACAACACCATGGTAGTTCTGCTGAAAACAACGTCAGTCCGGGTTAGTTTCATTCAAATCATGCATATTAGAGTCCAAAACAAGAGGAAAAGCGTTGGGAAAGTAGATATGACGGAGATGTATCAACTCCCCCAAGCTTAAACCTTTGCTTGTCCTTAAGCAATTCAGTTGATAAACTGAAAGCGAAAAAGAAAAACTTTTACAAACTCTTTTTCTCTTGTTTACATAAATAAGCTTAAGTAGCACCCTGGTTTTCAGCAAAGATCGTGACTGACTATGTCGATCATAAGTCTTAAAAATTATATTGACTCATATCAATGGCATAATCAACTAGCCAACAATAATAAGATATCTCAAATGACAACACTTTGTCAAAACAACCTTGATATAATATGACAATGGTGGTATCTTGCTAGCCCTTTCAGAGACCACAAAACATAAATGCAGATCACCTCCAAAGTTTAGGCAGCGACTAAACATTGTAATTCATGGTAGAAAATATCCAATCATGATGCACCCAATATTAGCTATACACAATGCATGAGGATGACAATAATGCTCTCCGGTATGGCGCTTATTTGACAAGGTGACGACATGAAGGAAATATGCCCTAGAGGCAATAATAAAGTTATTATTTATTTCCTTATTTCATGATAAATGTTTATTATTCATGCTAGAATTGTATTAACCGGAAACATAGTACATGTGTGAATACATAGACAAAACAGAGTGTCACTAGTATGCCTCTACTTGACTAGCTCGTTAATCAAAGATGGTTAAGTTTCGTAGCCATAGACATGAGTTGTCATTTGATAAACGGAATCACATCATTAGAGAATGATGTGATTGACTTGACCCATTCCGTTAGCTTAGCACTTGATCGTTTAGTATGTTGCTATTGCTTTCTTCATGACTTATACATGTTCCTATGACTATTTGATTATGCAACTCCCGATTACTGGAGGAACACTTTGTGTGCTACCAAATGTCACAACGTAACTAGGTGATTATAAAAGTGCTCTACAGGTGTCTCCAATGGTACTTGTTGAGTTGTCATAGATCGAGATTAGGATTTGTCACTCCGTGTTTCAGAGAGGTATCTCTGGGCCCTCTCGGTAATGCACATCACTATAAGCCTTGCAAGCAATGTGACTAATGAGTTAGTTGCAGGATGATGCATTACAAAACGAGTAAAGAGACTTGCCGGTAACAAGATTGAACTAGGTATTGAGATACCGACGATTGAATTTCGAGCAAGTAACATACCGATGACAAAGGGAACAACGTATGTTGTTATGCGATTTGACCGATAAAGATCTTCGTAGAATATGTAGGAGCCAATATGAGCATCCAGGTTCTGCAATTGGTTATTGACCGGAGACGTGTCTTGGTCATGTCTACATAGTTCTCGAACCCGTAGGGTCCGCACGCTTAACGTTCAGTGACGATCGGTATTATGAGTTTATGTGTTTTGATGTACCGAAGGTAGTTCGGAGTCCCGGATATGACGAGGAGTCTCGAAATGGTTGAGACATAAAGATCAATATATTGGATGACTATGTTTGAACTTCGGAAGGGTTCCGGGCAAGTTCAGACAAATACTAGAGTACTGGGGGGTTACCGGAACCCCCCGGGGAGTGTAATGGGCCTATTAGGCCTTAGTGGAGAAGAGGAGGGGCGGCCAGGGCAGGCCGACCGCCCCCTCCCCCTCTAGTCCGAATTGGATAAGGAGGGGGGGCTTTCCTTCCCCCTCTCTCCTCCTTCCCTCTCTCCTACTCCTACTCTTGGAAGGGTTGGAGTCCTACTCCCGATGGGAGTAGGAATCCCCTTGGGGCGCGCCTAGGAGGGCCGGCCCTCCCCCTCCTCCACTCCTGTATATACGGGGGAGGGGGCACCCCATAGACACACAAGTTGATCATTGATCTTTTAGCCATGCGCGGTGCCCCCCTCCACCATAATCCACCTTGGTCATATCGTAGCGGTGCTTAGGCGAAGCCCTGCATTGGTAGCTTCATCAACACCATCATCACTCCGCCGTGCTAACGGAACTCTCCCTCGAAGCTCTACCAGATCCTGAGTTCATGGGATGTCACCGACCTGAACGTGTGCAGATCACGAAGGTGCCATACGTTCGGTACTAGGATTGGTCGATCGTGAAGACGTACGACTACATCAACCACGTTGTCATAATGCTTCCGCTTACGATCTATGAGGGTACGTGGACGACACTCTCCCCTCTTGTTGCTATGCATCACCATGATCTTGCATGTGCGTAGGATTTTTTTTGAAATTACTACGTTCCCCAACAGTGGCATCCGAGCTAGGTTTATGCGTAGATGTTATATGCACGAGTAGAACACAAGTGAGTTGTGGGAGATACTAGTCATACTGCTTACCAGCATGTCATACTTTGACTCGGCGGTATTGTTGGATGAAGTGTCCCGGACCGACATTACGCGTACGCTTACGCGAAACTGGTTCTACCGACATGCTTCGCACACAGGTGGCTGGCGGGTGTCAGTTTCTCCAACTTTAGTTGAATCGAGTGTGGTTACGCCTGGTCCTTGTTGAAGGTTAAAACAACACATACTTGACGAAAAGTCGTTGTGGTTTTGATGCGTAGGTAAGAACGGTTCTTGCTCAGCCCGTAGCAGCCACGTAAAACTTGCAACAACAAAGTAGAGGACGTCTAACTTGTTTTTGCAAGGCATATTGTGATGTGATATGGTCAAGACATGATGCTAAATTTTATTGTATGAGATGATCATGTTTTGTAATAGAGTTATCGGCAACTGGCAGGAGCCATATGGTTGTCGCTTTATTGTATGCAATGCAATCCCCTGTAATTGTTTTTACTTTATCACTAAGTGGTAGCAATAGTCGTAGAAACAATAGTTGGCGAGACGACAATGATGCTATGATGGAGATCAAGGTGTCCCGCCGGTGACGATGGTGATCATGATGGTGCTTTGGAGATGGAGATCAAAGGCACAAGATGATGATGGCCATATCATATCACTTATATTGATTGCATGTGATGTTTATCCTTTATGCATCTTATTCTGCTTTGATTAATAGTAGCATTATAAGATGATCTCTCACTAAATTTCAAGGTACAAGTGTTCTCCCTGAGTATGCACCGTTGCCAAAGTTCGTCGTGCCGAGATACCACGTGATGATCGGGTGTGATAAGCTCTACGTTCACATACAACGGGTGCAAGCCAATTTTGCACACGCACAAATACTCAGGTTAAACTTGACGAGCCTAGCATATGCAGATATGGCCTCGGAACACTAAGACCGAAAGGTCGAGCGTGAATCATATAGTAGATATGATCAACATAGTGATGTTCACCATTGAAAACTACTCCGTTTCATGTGATGATCGGACATGGTTTAGTTGATTTCGATCACGTGATCACTTAGATGATTAGAGGGATGTCTATCTAAGTGGGAGTTCTTAGGTAATATGATTAATTGAACTTTAATTTATCATGAACTTAGTCCTGATAGTATTTTGCAAATAATGTTGTAGATCAACAGCTCGCATTGTTGCTTCCCTATGTTTATATGTGTTCCTAGAGAAAACTAAGTTGAAAGATGATAGTAGCAATGATGCGGACTGGGTCCGTGATCTGAGGTTTATCCTCATTGCTGCATAGAAGAATTATGTCCTTGATGCACCGCTAGGTGATAGACCTATTGCAGGAGAAGATGCAGACGTTATGAACATTTGGCTAGCTCAAATATGATGACTACTTGATATTTTAGTGCACCATGCTTAACGGCTTAGAATCGGGACTTCAAAGACATTTCGAACGTCATGGACCATATGAGATGTTCTAGGAGTTGAAGTTAATATTTCAAGCAAATACCCGAGTTGAGAGATATGAAGTCTCTAACACGTTCTATAGCTAAAAAGATGGAGGAGAATAGCTCAAGCAGTGAGCATGTGCTCAGATTGTTTGGGTACTACAATCGCTTGAATCAAGTGGGAGTTAATCTTCCAGATAAAATAGTGATTAACAGAGTTCTCTAGTCACCATCACCAAGCTAGTAGAACTTCGTGATGAACTATAGTATGCAAGGGATGACGAAAATGATTCCCGAGCTTTTCATGATGATGAAATCGATGAAGGTAGAAATCAAGAAAGAGCATCAAGTGTTGTTGATTAACAAGATCACTAGTTTCAAGAAAAGGGCAAAGGGAAAGAAAGGGAACTTCATGTAGAATGGCAAGCAAGTTGTCACTTCCGTGAAGAAGCCCCAAGCTAGACTAAAGCCTGAAACTGAGTGCTTCTACTGCAAAGTAAATGGTCACTGGAAGCGGAAATGCCCTGAAGATTTGGTGGACAAAAAGATGGCAAAGTGAACAAGGGTATATTTGATATACAGGTTATTGATGTGTACCTTACTAGTGTTTATAGTAGCCCCTGGGTATTTGATACTTGTTCGGTTGCTAAAAATTAGTAACTCGAAACATGAGTTACAGAATAAACAGAGACTAGTTGAGGGTGAAGTGATGATGTGTGTTGGAAGTGGTTCCAAGATTGATATGATCATCATCGCACACTCCCTATACTTTCGAGATTAGTGTTAAACCTAAATAAATGTTATTTGGCATTTGCGTTGAGCATGAATATGATTTGATCATGTTTATTGCAATACGGTTATTCATTTAAAGTCAGAGAATAATTGTTGTTCGGTTTACATGAATAAAACCTTCGATGGTCATACACCCAATGAAAATAGTTTGTTGGATCTCGATCGTAGTGATACACATATTCATAATATTGATGCCAAAAGATGCAAAGTTGATAATGATAGTGCAACTTATTTGTGGCACTGCCGTTTGGGTCATATTGGTGTAAAGCACATGAAGAAACTCCATAAAGATGGACTTTTGGAATCACTTGGTTATGAATCATTTGATGCTTGCGAACCGTGCCTTTTGGGCAAGATGACTAAAACTCTGTTCTCCGGAATAATGGAATGAGCTACTGACTTGTTGGAAATAATACATACCGATGTATGCGGTCCAATGAGTGTTGATCCTCGTGGCGGGTATCGTTATTTTCTGACCTTTACAGATGATTTGAGCAGATATGAGTATATCTACTTAATGAAGCACAAGTCTGAAACATTTGAAAAGTTCAAAGAATTTCAGAGTGAAGTGGAGAATCATCGTAACTAGAAAATAAAGTTTCTACAATCTGATCATAGAGGAGAATATTTGAGTTACGAGTTTGGCCTTCATTTAAAAACAACGTGGAATAGTTTCAAAGCTCATGCCACATGGAACACCACAGCGTAACGGTGTATCCGAACGTCGTAACCACACTTTATTGAATATGGTGCGATCTATGATGTATCTTACCGATTTACCACTATTGTTTTGGGGTTATGCATTAGAGACAGTTGCATTCACTTCAAATAGGGAAATAGGGCACCATCAGAATCCGTTGAGATGACGCCTTATGAAGTGTGGTTTGGCAAAAAACCAAAGTTGTCATTTTTAAAGTTTGGGGCTGCGATGCTTATGTGAAAAAGTTTCAACCTGATAAGCTCGAACCCAAATCGGAGAAGTGCGTCTTCATAGAATACCCAAAGGAAACTGTTGGGTACACCTTCTATCACAGATCTGAAGGCAAGATATCCATTGCTAAGATGGATCCTTTCTAGAGAAGGAGTTTCTCTCGAAAGAAGTGAGTAGGAGGAAAGTAGAGCTTGATAAGGTAATTGTACCTTCTCCCTAATTGGAAAGTAGTTCATCACAGAAATCAGTTCCAGTGATTCCTACACCAATTAGTGAGGAAGCTAATGATGAGGATCATGAAACTTCAGATTAAGTTACTACAGAACCTCGTAGGTCTTCCAAAGTACAGCCCGCACCAGAGTGGTACGGTAATCCTATTCTGGAAGTCATGTTACTAGACCATGATGAACCTACGAACTATGAGGAAGCGATGATGAGCCCAGATTCCGCAAAATGGCTTGAAGGCCATGAAATCTGAGATGGGATCCATGTATGAGAACAAAGTGTGGACTTTGGTGCACTTGCCCGATGATCGGCAAGCCATAGAAAATAAATGGATCTTCAAGAGGAAGACAGACTGATACGTCCATTTTGCATCATGCTTTTATATCAATATTTATTGCATTATGGGCTGTTATTACACATTATATCTCAATACTTATGGCTATTCTCTCTTATTTTACAAGGTTTACCATGAAGAGGGGGAATGCCGGCAGCTGGAATTCTGGCTGAAAAAGGAGCAAACGTTGGAAACCTATTCTGCACAACTCAAAAAGTCCTGAAACTCCACGAAACCACTTTTTGGATTTATTAAGAATTATGAGCGAAAGAAATAGGCCAGGGGGCCCACACCCTGTCCAGGAGACAGGGGCGCCCCCCTATAGGGCGCGCCCCCTATCTCCTGGGCCCCCTGGTGGGCTTCCGGCGACCATCTTCTGCTATATGAAGGGTTTTGTCCTGGAAAAATTCGTGGGCAAGCTTACGGGACGAAACTCCGCCGCCACGAGGCGGAACCTTGGCGGAATCAATCTAGGGCTCTGGCGGAGCTGTTCTGCCGGGGACACTTCCCTCCGGGAGGGGGAAATCATCACCAACGTCATCACCAACGATCCTCTCATCGGGAGGGGGTCAATCTCCATCAACATCTTCACCAGCACCATCTCCTCTCAAACCCTAGTTCATCTCTTGTATCCAATCTTGTATCCAAAACCACAAATTGGTACCTGTGGGTTGCTAGTAGTGTTGATTACTCCTTGTAGTTGATACTTATTGGTTTACTTGGTGGAAGATTATATGTTCAGATCCTTAATGCATATTATTACACCTCTGATTATGAACATGATTATGCTTTGTGAGTAGTTACTTTAGTTCCTGAGGACATGGGTGAAGTCTTGCTATTAGTAGTCATGTGAATTTGGTATTCGTTCGATATTTTGATGAGATGTATGTTGTCTCTCCTCTAGTGGTGTTATGTGAACGTCGACTACATGACACTTCACCATTATTTGGGCCTAGAGGAAGGCATAGGGAAGTAATAAGTAGATGATGGGTTGCTAGAGTGACAGAAGCTTAAACCCTAGTTTATGAGTTGCTTCGTTAGGGGTTCATATGGACCCATATGTTTAATGTTGTGGTTAGGTTTACCTTAATACTCCTTTTTGTAGTTGCGGACGCTTGCAATAGGGGTTAATCATAAGTGGGATGCTTGTCCAAGTTAGGGCAGTACCCAAGTGTCGGTCTACCCACATATCAAATTATCAAAGTACCGAACGCGAATCTTATGAACGTGATGAAACTAGCTTGACGATAATTCCCAATGTGTCCTCGGGAGCTCCTTCATTATTATTAGAATTTGTCCAGGCTTATCCTTTGCTACATAAAGGATTGGGCCACCTTGCTGCACCTTATTTACTTTATTTACTTTTGCTCGTTACTATTTATCTTATCACAAAACTATCTATCACCTACTATTTCAGTGCTTGCAGAGAAAACCTTACTGAAAACCGCTTATCATTTCCTTCTGCTCCTCGTTGGGTTCGACACTCTTACTTATCGAAAGGACTACGATAGATCCCCTATACTTGTGGGTCATCAAGACTCTTTTCTGGCGCCGTTGCCGGGGAGCGTAGCGCTCTTGGTGAGTGGAACTTGGTAAGGAAACAATTATATAGTGTGCTGAAATTTTCTGTTACTTGTCACTATGGAAACTAATCCTTTGAGTGGCTTGTTTGGGGTATCTTCACCCCAACCAGAGGAGCAAAGAGATGCTCCTCAACCTACTGAACTTTATGAAAATATTCACTTTGAGATTCCTTCGGGTATGATAGAAAAACTGCTAGCTAATCCTTTTGCAGGAGACGGAACTTTGCATCCCGACTTACACCTTATCTTTGTGGATGAAGTTTGTGGATTATTTAAGCTTGCAGGTATTCCCGGTGATGTTGTCAAAAGGAAGGTCTTCCCTTTATCTTTGAAGGGAGATGCAATGACATGGTATAGGCTATGTGATGACACGAGATCTTGGAATTATAAGCGATTGAAATTGGAATTTCACCAGAAGTTCTATCCTATGCATCTTGTTCATCGTGATCGTAATTACATATATAATTTCTGGCCTCGCGAAGGAGAAAGCATCGCTCAAGCTTGGGGGAGGCTTAAGTCAATGTTATATTCATGCCCCAATCATGAGCTCTCTCGGGAAATGATTATTCAGAATTTTTATGCTCGGCTTTCTCTTGATAATCGCAACTTGCTCGATACTTCCTGTGCTGGTTCCTATATGCTGAAGACTATTGATTTCAAATGGGACTTATTGGAAAGAATTAAATGCAACTCTGAAGATTGGGGTTCCGACGATGGTAAGGAGTCAGGTATGACACCTAAGTTTGATTGTGTTAAATCTTTTATGGATACCGATGCTTTCCGTGGATTTAGCTCTAAGTATGGACTTGACTATGAGATAGTAGCTACTTTTTGTGAAACTTTTGCTGCTCACGTTGATCTCCCTAAAGAGAAGTGGTTTAAATATAATCCTCTTGTTGAAGTGAAAGTAGTTGCACCTATTACAGTCGAAGAAAATACTATTACATATAGTGATCCTATTATTCCTACTACTTATGTTGAAAAACCTCCTTTTCCTGTTAGGATAAAAGATCATGTTAAAGCTTCGACTGTTGTTCGTAAGAGTAATACTAGGACTTATACACCTCCTGAGAAAATTAATGTTGAACCTAGTATTGCTATGATTAAAGATCTCTTGGATGAAGACTTAGATGGGCATGTTATTTCTTTCGTGGGTGAAACTGCTAATATTGCTAGACCCGATACTAAGACACGTAGACCTGTTGTAGGCACGCCTGTTATTTCTGTTAAAATAGGAGATCATTGTTATCATGGCTTATGTGATATGGGTGCTAGTGCTAATGCTATACCTTATGATCTTTATAAAGAAATTATGCACGATATTGCACCTGTTGAATTAGAAGACATTGATGTTACTATTAAGCTTGCTAATAGGGACACCATTAAACCTATTGGGATTGTTAGAGATGTTGAAGTCTTGTGTGGAAAGATTAAATACCCTGCTGATTTTCTTGTTCTTGCTTCCCCACAGGATAATTTTTGTCCCATTATTTTTGGTAGACCTTTCTTGCATACTGCTAGTGCTAAGATTGATTGTGAAAAGAATATTGTCACTGTTGGCTTAGATGGTATGTCTCATGAGTTTAATTTCGCTAAGTTTAGTAGACAACATCGTGAAAAGGAATCATCTAGTAAGGATGAGATTATTGGTCTTGCTTACATTGCTGTTCCTCCAACTGATCCGTTAGAACAATATTTGCTAGACCATGAAAACGATATGTTTATGAAGGAAAGGGAAGAAATAGATGAAGTGTTCCTTAAACAAGAACCTATGCTAAAACATAATCTTCCCGTTGAAATTCTTGGGGATCCCCCTCCACCCAAGGGTGATCCCGTGTTTGAACTCAAACCCTTACCTGATAATCTCAAGTATGCTTATCTTGATGAAAAAGAAATATATCCTGTTATTATTAGTGCTAACCTTTCAGAGAAAGAAGAAGAAAGATTATTGAAAACTCTGAAGAAGCACCGAGCTGCTATTGGATATACTCTGGATGATCTTAAGGGCATTAGTCCCACATTATGTCAACACAAAATTTCAGTGGAGAAAGATGCCAAACCTGTTAGAGATCCTCAAAGACGATTAAATCCCAAAATGAAGGAAGTGGTAAGAAAGGAGATTCTAAAACTCCTTGAGGCAGGTATTATTTATCCCGTTGCTGATAGTGAATGGGTAAGCCCTGTCCATTGTGTCCCTAAAAAGGGAGGTATTACCGTTGTTCCTAATGATAAAGATGAATTGATCCCGCAAAGAATTATTACAGGCTATAGGATGGTAATTGATTTCCGTAAGTTAAATAAAGCTACTAAGAAAGATCATTACCCTTTACCTTTTATTGATCAAATGCTAGAAAGGCTATCCAAACACACACATTTTTGCTTTCTAGATGGTTATTCTGGTTTCTCTCAAATACCTGTGTCAGCGGGGGATCAATCTAAAACTACTTTTACCTGCCCTTTTGGTACTTTTGCTTATAGACGTATGCCTTTTGGTTTATGTAATGCACCTGCTACCTTTCAAAGATGCATGATGGCTATATTTTCTGATTTTTGTGAAAAGATTTGTGAGGTATTCATGGATGACTTCTCCGTCTATGGATCCTCTTTTGATGATTGTTTGAGCAACCTTGATCGAGTTTTGCAGAGATGCGAAGACACTAGTCTCGTCCTGAATTGGGAAAAGTGTCACTTTATGGTTAATGAAGGCATTGTATTGGGGCACAAGATCTCCGAGAGGGGTATTGAAGTTGATAAAGCCAAAGTTGATGCTATTGAAAAGATGCCATGTCCCAAGGACATAAAAGGTATAAGAAGTTTCCTTGGTCATGCCGGTTTTTATAGGAGGTTCATTAAGGACTTTTCTAAAATCTCTAGGCCTCTGACTAATTTATTGCAAAAAGATATTCCTTTTGTCTTTGATGATGATTGTGTAGACGCATTTGAAACACTTAAGAAAGCTTTGATCACAGCACCTATTGTTCAGCCACCTGATTGGAATTTACCTTTTGAAATTATGTGTGATGCTAGTGATTATGCTGTAGGTGCTGTTTTAGGGCAAAGAGTCGATAAGAAATTGAATGTTATCCATTATGCTAGTAAGACTCTTGATACTGCCCAGAGAAATTATGCTACCACTGAAAAAGAATTCTTAGCAGTTGTGTTTGCATGTGATAAGTTTAGACCTTATATTGTTGATTCCAAAGTTACTATTCACACTGATCATGCTGCTATTAAATATCTTATGGAAAAGAAAGATGCTAAGCCTAGACTCATTAGATGGGTTCTCTTGCTCCAAGAATTTGACTTGCATATTATTGATAGAAAGGGAGCTGAGAACCCCGTTGCAGACAACTTGTCTAGGTTAGAGAATGTTCTTGATGACCCACTGCCTATTAATGATAGTTTTCCTGATGAACAATTAGCGGTTGTCAATGCTTCTCGTACTGCTCCTTGGTATGCTGACTATGCTAATTACATTGTTGCTAAATATATACCGCCTAGTTTCACATACCAGCAAAAGAAAAAGTTCTTCTATGATTTAAGACATTACTTCTGGGATGATCCACACCTTTATAAAGAAGGAGTAGATGGTATTATTAGACGTTGTGTGCCTGAGCATGAACAGGAACAAATCCTACGCAAGTGTCACTCTGAATCCTATGGAGGACACCACGCTGGAGATAGAACTGCACACAAGGTACTACAATCTGGTTTTTATTGGCCTACTCTTTTCAAAGATGCTCGTAAGTTTGTCGTATCTTGTGATGAATGCCAAAGAATAGGTAACATCAGTAGACGTCAAGAAATGCCTATGAATTATTCTCTTGTTATTGAACCGTTTGATGTTTGGGGCTTTGATTATATGGGACCTTTTCCTGCTTCCAATGGTTATACACATATTTTAGTTGCTGTTGATTACGTTACTAAGTGGGTAGAAGCTATTCCAACTAGTAGTGCTGATCATAACACTTCTATTAAAATGCTTAAAGAAGTTATTTTTCCGAGGTTTGGAGTCCCTAGATATCTTATGACTGATGGTGGTTCACACTTTATTCATGGTGCTTTCCGTAAGATGCTTGCTAAGTACGATGTCAATCATAGAATTGCATCTCCTTATCACCCGCAGTCTAGTGGTCAAGTAGAGTTGAGCAATAGAGAGCTCAAATTAATTTTGCAAAAGACTGTGAATAGATCTAGAAAGAATTGGTCCAAAAAACTTGATGATGCATTATGGGCCTATAGAACTGCATACAAAAATCCTATGGGTATGTCTCCATATAAGATGGTTTATGGAAAAGCATGTCATTTACCTCTTGAACTTGAACATAAAGCATATTGGGCTATTAAAGAGCTCAATTATGACTTCAAACTTGCCGGTGAGAAGAGGTTGTTTGATATTAGCTCACTTGATGAATGGAGAGCCCAAGCTTATGAGAATGCCAAGCTCTTCAAAGAAAAAGTCAAACGCTGGCATGATAAAAGGATACAAAAGCGTGAGTTTAACGTAGGAGATTATGTGTTATTATTCAACTCTCGTTTAAGATTTTTTGCAGGAAAACTTCTCTCAAAATGGGAAGGTCCCTACGTTATCGAGGAGGTCTACCGTTCCGGTGCTATAAAAATTAACAACTTTGAAGGCACAAATCCTAGGGTGGTTAATGGTCAAAGAATCAAGCATTATATTTCAGGTAACCCTATCAATGTTGAAACTAATATTATTGAAACCATAACCCCAGAGGAGTACATAAGAGACACTTTCCAGAACGTTCCAGACTCCGAAAAGGCATAGGTATGTGGTACGGTAAGTATACCGACTCCAAAACAACTCTAATGGTAATTTTCATCAGTTTTGGATTATTTAAGAATTTTAGGAAGAAAGAAGTAGTCCGAAAGGGACACGAGGCTCCCACGAGAGAGGAGGGCGCCCCCCTGTAGGGCGCGCCCCCTGTCTCGTGGGCACCTCGTGTGCCCCCCGGACTCTGTTTTCTTGTATGTTACGTATTTTGGTCGGTAAAAATTCATTATATATACTCCGGAAGGTTTTGGCCACCGTATCACGCAAATATCCTCTGTTTTCGTTTCGAGCTGTTCCTGTTGCAGATTTAGAGCACCATGACTTCTCCCTCCTACAACAACGAAGACAAGGATGCCTGGCTATTGAAGATAGAGTTGAAAAGAGAGGAACCAGAAGAGATCAACAAGGATGAAGGGATTAAGAAGGCCATGGAGGTTCAAGCTCCGGTGGTGAAAGAAGAAGACATCCCTAGCCCTTTACCTAACCTTTTCACTCCAACAGAGATTGAAGCTTTCAAGATGATTGAGTTAGCCCGCATACAAAACAAGTATCTCACACAGGAGAATAATTTGTTGAAAGATCATATTGCTGGGCTCAAGGGCATTATCCGCAAGTTGGAGGAGCTTTTACGCTCAATGTGCGATTATCCACCATCATCACCACCTCCATCACCACAGAAGAAATAATCACATGGGTATGGGCACTCCCCTTGGCAACTGCCAAGCTTGGGGGAGGTGCCCAGGTATCATATCACCATCACACTCCTATCTTTACCGCTTTATTTAGTTCGATCCTTTTAGTAGTATCTTGATCTATTAGTTCGAAGTTTTGATATCAAGTAGTTTTGAGTTTTCGTTGTGATCTCTTTTTGTAAGCGAGTCTGTGTGCTATCTATAATAAAGATTAGTGTTGAGTCAAGGGATTTGCTATGTTGCTATGATCTTGAGAAAGTAGAAAGAACAAAAGAGTTCATATTGATCTTATGGATAGTGATAACTTCACACATAGAAAGTATGAGGCATAAAAATTGTTGAGAGTTGATGAACGTAGCCTTGGTCATCGTTGCAATTAATAGGAAGTGATAAGGAAAGAGGGGTTCACATATAGATATATTATCTTGGACATCTTTTATGATTGTGAAGCACTCATTAAGTATGACATGCTCAAAAGAATTGATGTTGGACAAGGAAGACAACGTAATGGTTTATGTTTTCCGACATCTCAGTTAAAGTATATTGTCAGTGACCTTCTGAACATGTTGAGCTTGCCTTTCCCCCTCATGCTAGCCAAAACTCCTTGCACCAAGTAGAGATACTACTTGTGCTTCCAAACTCCCTTAAACCCAGTTTTACCATGAGAGTCCACCATATCTACCTATGGATTGAGTAAGATCCTTCAAGTAAGTTGTCATCGGTGCAAGCAATAAAAAATGCTCTCTAAATATGCATGAATTATTAGTGCAGAGAAAATAAGCTTTGTACGAACTTGTTGTGGAAGTAATAAAAGCGACAGAGTGCATAATAAAGGTCCACATACAAGGGGCAATACAAAGTGACGTTCTTTTGCATTAAGATTTTGTGTATCCAACCCTAAAAGCGCATGACAACCTCTGCTTCCCTCTGCGAAGGGCCTATCTTTTACTTTATGCTTGAGTCAAGGTGATCCTCACCCTTCCACTTTTTCATTTTATCCTTTGGCAAGCTCCTCGTGTTTGAAAGGTCATGATACATATATCAAATTGAATGTAAGTTGGCATAGGCTATTATTGTTGACATCACCTAAAGGTGAATATGTTGGGAGGCAACACAATAAGCCCCTATCTTTCTCAGTGTCCGGCTGAAACTCTATAACCACAAGTATTGCAGTGAGTGTTAACAATTATGGGGGACTACGAGATAGTTGAGTATGTGATCTTGCTGAAAAGCTCTATTATTGACTCTTTCTGATGTTACGATAAATTGCAATTGCTTCAATGACTGAGATTATAGTTTGTTAGTTCCCAATGAAGTTTATGAACCATACTTGACATTGTGAATTGCTTATTACTTGAACATAGGAAATCATATGACAAAATCTATATATATGTTGCTGTTATTAGAATGATCATGATGCCCTCATGTCCGTATTTTATTTTTATCGACACCTCTATCTCTAAACATGTGGACATATTTCTCGATCTCGGTTTCCGCTTGAGGACAAGCGAGGTCTAAGCTTGGGGGAGTTGATACGTCCATTTTGCATCATGCTTTTATATCAATATTTATTGCATTATGGGCTGTTATTACACATTATATCTCAATACTTATGGCTATTCTCTCTTATTTTACAAGGTTTACCATGAAGAGGGGGAATGCCGGCAGCTGGAATTCTGGCTGAAAAAGGAGCAAACGTTGGAAACCTATTCTGCACAACTCCAAAAGTCCTGAAACTCCACGAAACCACTTTTTGGATTTATTAAGAATTATGAGCGAAAGAAATAGGCCAGGGGGCCCACACCCTGTCCAGGAGACAGGGGGCGCCCCCCCTATAGGGCGTGCCCCCTATCTCCTGGGCCCCCTGGTGGGCCTCCGGCGACCATCTTCTGCTATATGAAGGGTTTTGTCCTGGAAAAATTCGTGGGCAAGCTTACGGGACGAAACTCCGCCGCCACGAGGCGGAACCTTGGCGGAATCAATCTAGGGCTCTGGCGGAGCTGTTCTGCCGGGGACACTTCCCTCCGGGAGGGGGAAATCATCACCAACGTCATCACCAACGATCCTCTCATCGGGAGGGGGTCAATCTCCATCAACATCTTCACCAGCACCATCTCCTCTCAAACCCTAGTTCATCTCTTGTATCCAATCTTGTATCCAAAACCACAAATTGGTACCTGTGGGTTGCTAGTAGTGTTGATTACTCCTTGTAGTTGATACTTATTGGTTTACTTGGTGGAAGATTATATGTTCAGATCCTTAATGCATATTATTACACCTCTGATTATGAACATGCTTATGCTTTGTGAGTAGTTACTTTAGTTCCTGAGGACATGGGTGAAGTCTTGCTATTAGTAGTCATGTGAATTTGGTATTCGTTCGATATTTTGATGAGATGTATGTTGTCTCTCCTCTAGTGGTGTTATGTGAACGTCGACTACATGACACTTCACCATTATTTGGGCCTAGAGGAAGGCATAGGGAAGTAATAAGTAGATGATGGGTTGCTAGAGTGACAGAAGCTTAAACCCTAGTTTATGAATTGCTTCGTTAGGGGTTCATATGGACCCATATGTTTAATGTTGTGGTTAGGTTTACCCTAATACTCCTTTTCGTAGTTGCGGACGCTTGCAATAGGGGTTAATCATAAATGGGATGCTTGTCCAAGTAAGGGCAGTACCCAAGTGTCAGTCTAGCCACATATCAAATTATCAAAGTACCGAACGGGAATCTTATGAACGTGATGAAACTAGCTTGACGATAATTCCCAATGTGTCCTCGGGAGCTCCTTCATTATTATTAGAATTTGTCCAGGCTTATCCTTTGCTACGTAAAGGATTGGGCCACCTTGCTGCACCTTATTTACTTTATTTACTTTTGCTTGTTACTATTTACCTTATCACAAAACTATCTATCACTTACTATCTCAGTGCTTGCAGAGAAAACCTTACTGAAAACCGCTTATTATTTCCTTCTACTCCTCGTTGGGTTCGACACTCTTACTTATCGAAAGGACTATGATAGATCCTCTATACTTGTGGGTCATCACAGACACTGATAGTAGTTTTACTATCTACAAAGCTCGACTTGTCACAAAAAGTTTTTCGACAAGTTCAAGGTGTTGAATACGATGAGATTTTCTCACTCGTATCGATGCTTAAGTCTGTCCGAATCATGTTAGCAATTGCCACATTTCATGAAATCTGGCAAATGGATGTCAAAACTGCATTCCTTAATGGATTTATTAAAGAAGAGTTGTATATGATGCAACCAGAAGCTTTTGTCAATCCTAAAGGTGCTCACAAAGTATGCAAGCTCGAGTGATCCATCTATGGACTAGTGCAAGTATCTCGGAGTTAGAATACACGCTTTGATGAGTTGATCAAAGCATATAATTTTATACAGACTTGCGATGAAGCCTGTATTTACAGGAAAGTGAGTGGGAGCACTACAACCTTTCTGATAAGTATATGTGAATGACATATTGTTGATCAGAAATAATGTAGAATTGTCTGGAAAGCATAAAGGAGTGTTTAAAAGGAGTTTTTCAAAGAAAGACCTCGGTGAAGCTGCTTACACATTGAGCATCAAGATCTATAGAGATAGATCAAGACGCTTGATAAGATTTTTCAATGAGTACATACCTTGATAAGATTTTGAAGTAGTTCAAAATGGAACAGTCAAAGAAGGAGTTCTTGCCTGTGTTGCAAGGTGTGAAGTTGAGCAAGACTCAAAACCCGACCATGGCAGAAAATAGAAAGAGAATGAAAAGTCATTCCCTATGCCTCAGTCATAGGTTCTATAAAGCATGCTATGCTGTGTACCAGACCTATTATAAACCTTGCTTTGAGTTTGGCAAGGAAGTACAATTTTGATCTAGGAGTAGATCACTGGACATCGGTCAAGAATATCCTTAGTGAGGACTAAGGAAATGTTTTCTCAATTATGGAGGTGATAAAAGAGTTTGTCGTAAAGAGTTACATCGGTGCAAGCTTTTACACCGATCCAGTCGACTCTAAGTCTCAATCTGGATACATATTGAAAGTGGGAGCAATTAGCTAGAGTAGCTCCGTGCAGAGCATTGTAGACATAGAATATTTGCAAAATACATACGGCTCTAAATGTGACAGACCTGTTGACTAAACTTCTCTCACGAGCAAAACATGATCATACCTTAGTACTCTTTGGGTGTTAATCACATAGCAATGTGAACTAGATTATTTACTCTAGTAAACCCTTTGGGTGTTGGTCACATGACGATGTGAACTATGGGTGTTAATCACATACAGATGTGAATATTGGTGTTAAATCACATGATGATGTGAACTAGATTATTGACTCTAGTGCAAGTGGGAGACTGAAGGAAATATGCCCTAGAGGCAATAATAAAGTTATTATTTATTTCCTTATTTCATGATAAATGTTTATTATTCATGCTAGAGTTGTATTAACCAAAAACTTAGTACATGTGTGAATACATAGACAAAACAGAGTGTCACTAGTATGCCTCTAATTGACTAGCTCGTTAATCAAAGATGGTTAAGTTTCCTAGCCATAGACATGAGTTGTCATTTGATAAACGGGATCACATCATTAGAGAATGATGTGATTGACTTGACCCATTCCATTAGCTTAGCACTTGATCGTTTAGTATGTTGCTATTGCTTTCTTCATGGCTTATACATGTTCCTATGACTATGAGATTATGCAACTCCCGATTACCGGAGGAACACTTTGTGTGCTACCAAACATCACAACGTAACTGGGTGATTATAAAGGTGCTCTACAGGTGTCTCCAATGGTACTTGTTGAGCTGGCATAATTAGAATTTGTCACTCCGTGTTTAAGAGAGGTATCTCTGGGCCCTCTCGGTAATGCACATCACTACAAGCCTTGCAAGCAATGTGACTAATGAGTTAGTTGCGGGATGATGCATTACGGAACGAGTAAAGAGAATTGCCGGTAACGAAATTGAACTAGGTATTGAGATACCGGCGATCGAATCTCGGGCAAGTAACATACCAATGACAAAGAGAGCAATGTATGTTGTTATGCGGTTTGACCGATGAAGATCTTCGTAGAATATGTAGTAGCCAATATGAGCATCTAGGTTCCGCTATTGGTTATTGACCGGAGACGTGTCTCGGTCATGTCTACATAGTTCTCGAACCCGTGGGGTCCGCACGCTTAACGTTCGGTGATGATCGGTATTATGAGTTTATGTGTTTTGATGTACCAAAGGTAGTTCGGAGTCCAGGATATGATCACGGACATGAAGAGGAGTCTCGAAATGGTCGGGACATAAAGGTTGATATGTTGGATGACTATGTTTGAACTTCGTAAGGGTTCCGGGCAAGTTTGGACAAATACTGGAGTACTAGGGGGTTACTGGAACCCCCGGGGAGTGTAATGGGCCTATTGGGTCTTAGTGGAGAAGAGGAGGGGCAGCTAGGGCAGGCCGCGCGCCCCATCTCCCTCTAGTCCGAATTGGACAAGGAGGGGGGGGGGCTTTCCTTCCCCCTCTCTCCTCCTTCCCTCTCTCCTACTCCTACTCTTGGAAGGGTTGGAGTCCTACTCCCGGTGGGAGTAGGACTCCACTTGGGGCGCGCCTAGGAGGGCGGGCCCCTCCCCCTCCTCCACTCCTTTATATACAGGGGAGGGGGGCACCCCATAGACACACAAGTTTACCATTGATCTTTTAGCCATGTGCGGTGCCCCCCTCCACCATAATCCACCTCAGTCATATCGTAGCGGTGCTTAGGCGAAGCCCTGTGTCGATAGGTTCATCAACACCGTCATCACGCCATCGTGCTGATGGAACTCTCCCTCGAAGCTCTACTGGATCGTGAGTTCGTGGGATGTCATCGTGCTGAACGTGTGCAGATCACGGAGGTGCCGTACGTTCGGTACTAGGATCGGTCGATAGTGAAGACGTACGACTACATCAACCGCGTTGTCATAACGCTTCCGCTTATGGTCTACGAGTGTACGTGGATGACACCGTCCCCTCTCGTTGCTATGCATCACCATGATCTTGCGTGTGCGTAGGAATTTTTTGAAATTTCTACGTTCCCCAACACGACACAACATAAACATAAATAGATAGTCCCTTCGGAGAGGGAAACAGTGATTTGCAGCTGTGCCAGAGCTCAAGTTTTTGAAACAGATATAAATGAAATTTTGAGAAATGCACCCTTCTTGTTTACTTCGCAACCATTAGTTATCGGTATCTTCCATGCTAAACACATTAGTGGCGGTTCCCAAGCGATAGCAGTAAAGGTTTACTCAAGCACACTCCACGGGTACCATCCATACCAACAACAATCCTGGGGGAGTTTTGTTTAATTATTTGCAATTTTGAATTTGGGAGTAGGAATCCCTATTACTGCCTCTCTCATGCAAGGACGAGTGAGTAAACACTCATCATGAGAATAACCCGCTTAGCATGGAAGGTACTGACTACCTCCTGTCACTCTATGAACAATCTAGGCACACAAAAACCAATGTTTATTTGAAATTTTTAGAGATGGCACATGCAAATTTACTTGGAACGACAGTGTAATACCGCATATAGGTAGATATATGGTGGACTCATATGGAATAACTTGGGTTTCAGGATTTTGATGCACAAGCAGTATTCCCGCTTAGTGCAGGCGAAGGCTAGCAAATAGGTTGAGAAGCGGACAACCAGAGAGCGAAAACGGTCATGAACATGCATTATGCATAAGTAACATTGGATACTAGCATGAGTAAGATATGAACACCATGAACATAAATATCATATAGTCTATGTTGGTTTTGATTCAACTACATGCATGAACATGTGCCAAGTCAAGCCACTCGAACATTCGGAGGAGGATACCATATCATCATACTACATCACAATCATTTTAACACAATATTGGCATCGAAGATAAATCATTATCCACTCCTGCTACTTAAGCATGGCATGAGAAACTATAATCTCTAAGGGTCGTTGCAAACATATTTAATCATAAATAGGCTGAACCATGGATACTAGGTTAAACATATTTACAAAAACAAAACAAGTTGAGTTCATACCCGTTTCTCTTAGCCACAGCCAGTTCATCTAATATCGTCATTATTGCCTTTCACTTGCACGGACGAATGATATGAAAATAATAATAGTGCAAGAGTGCCATGGACTAAGCTGGAATCTGCAAATAATTTATTCGAAAGGAGAAGACAAGGTAACATGGGCTCTTTGTTAGATACACAATAATGCATATGAGAGCCACTCAACATTTTCATCATGGTCTTCTCCTCGGTATGACTCAATAACAAGAAAAGAAATCCAGAGAAAAACATTGAAATAGTTTTGGAGTTTTTGTTTTTTCTGGAAGAAAGCGAATTAAAGAAAGAAAAACAAGAACGAGAAAAACTATTTACACGGGAGAGCTCCCAACAAGCAAAAAGAAGAATCTAGAAATCTTTTTGGGTTTTCTTTTTAATACTACAACTAACTACACTAGAAAGAAAAACCGAAAAGAAGCAGGCAATATTTTTTTGGGTTTTCTCAAAGTTTTTCAAACACACAAGAAGAAAGCGAGAGAAAAATCCAGCATGGATAATACAATGAAAAAGTGCAGACACCGACAATTGGAATGAAATGTGTAGACATGAATGTAATGTCGGTGGAAACACGTACTCCCCCAAGCTTAGGATTTTGTCCTAGCTTGGTAGTCACTGTGTGTAGCCAGCATAATAATTGGAGTGATAGCTCATGGAGGCTCTTGGCGCAACCTCCTCAGCCTGTCGAGCAACCACAACCTCTGCGTTGTGTGCGCGGGCCTTGCTCTCATTAACAAAATACCTTCCCTTGTTGTGAACACCAAAGACAACATGCACAGGAAAAAAGGTGTCCACAATAGACTTTTTTATTAAACAATAGGTTATATGTATATTTATTGATTTCACCACTAAGGAACTTATGAAGTTTCATGGCGTCAAAATCTAAGTACTGCGTGGGCAGGATAGGGTCGTAAGACCAAGGTTATACACCCAACTCCCTTGCTAGCGTGAGGCATAGATCTCACCATAAAAATATCCACTACCAGCATTGTGTTGCAACCTGCGTGCAGCAATCGCTCCAAGGTTATAACATTTGACACCGGTGAGAGTGGTGCGTATGAGGCTCAAGTTAGGAGCACAAACTGTACTACAGTCTTGTTTGCCTATGATGCATTTTCCATTAAATAGTGTGAAGTATTTAATTGAAGGGAAATGAATGCTCTTTATTCTACCTTGTGTCATTCCTCTAGTCTCACCATAGCAAATGTTAGTCAAGAATATCTCATACTCAGATGTTGGTGGTTCGTCCAGCAAACCCCAAAATGGGACTTTGCAATAGTTAGAAAATGTCTCTAAAGGTAAGGTAAATGGATGGTCATACAATTTAAACAACACTCTAGACTCATGAGGATGAAATTTAAATTCTTTGGTAAATGAATCCGTGAGACTGAGATGTTTGTTGCACTTATCTTCAATGTACGGACCGAGCTTGGCGTTGTGGATATATTGATCAAATTCTTCTTTAATACCGACCATCATCCTGAAATCGTCGCACGGCCATAAACATGCACCCCGTATGGATTTTTCACTTGGTTCAACATAAGACCGATGAACTGAGCTGCTACTAGAAGATGCCTCCGAGGACCTCCACCTCGAAGAACTCCTTCCAAAGAGGTTCATCATATTTGCGTACAATTTTCTGGAAAAAAAATCGGGTCATAAAATTTTTGTCAACAAAACTTCACAAGAATGATAGCAACTACTCATTGGGATACATAGAGGCCATATCAAGCATTCAAACTAATTAGAACTCTAAGAATTAAACATGCAAGCTCGTCTACAACAGCACCAAGAGTAGCTAATTATTCAAAATATAAACAACTAAATCAAAAACTAATTGGACCAATGGAGGAGTCACATAACAAGTAGCAATTCCCCAAAACAATTTTGGAAATGGAGCTTCGAGCAAAGAGATCAAAATCCGCGGGTTTGAGAGCAAGAACACGGGAGAGAGAGCAATGGTGAATTTTTTCTATAAGTAGGTGATGACATGGGCTAAAGAGATAAGTGAGGGGGGCCCACATGGGGACCACAACCCACCAGGGTGCACCTGGGGGTGCTGGTGCGCCCAGGTGGGTTGTGCCCACCTGGTGCACCCCCCTATGATGTTATTTGCATCAAAATTCAGAATTTTTTTTATTAAACTTTCAAGGCATTATGAGAACTTTTATTTTTGGGTCATTTTTTAATGCACGGGAAATTTAGAAAACAGACAAAATATGTCATTTTATTTTCTTTAACTAAGAAAACAGAAAATAAAAGGTAAGGGCACAAGGTAGTGACTACTAAATTCATCAATTTCATACCTCTCAAAAATGATCCATTAATAAGGTTGATCAAGTCTTATTAACAACCGCTTTTGATTAGCATGAAAGCAAAGAACTTTCGTAAAACACTAAGTTACCTCAACGGGGATATGCGTGTCCCCAATAATAAGCATTTCATATTTCTTTTTGGCAGTAGGTAGAGGTAGTTGAAAACTTCCAATAGTGATTGTCAGAGATTTTTCAATAACATTAATACCATTCACTTGGAATTGTTTCTTCGGAAAGTGCACCGTATGCTCATTACCATTGATATGAAAAGTGACCTTGCTTTTATTGCAATCAATAACAACCCCTGCAGTATTGAAGAGCGGTCTACCAAGGATAATTGACGTATTGTCGTCCTCGGGCATCTCAAGTATAACAAAGTTAGATAAGATTGTAACATTTGCAACAACAACGGGCACATCCTCACAAATACTGATAGGTATAGCAATTGATTTGTCAGCCATTTGCAAAGATATTTCAATAGGTGTGAGTTTATTTCAATCAAGTCTTTTATATAAAGAGAAAGGCATAACACTAACACCAGCTCCTAAATCACACAAAGTAGTTTTCACATAATTTCGAGCAAGGTATAGCTGGTATTCCCGGATCTCCAAGTTTTTTAGGTACTCCATCCTTAAAAGAATAATTAGCAAGCATGGTGGAGATTTCAGCTTTCGGTATTTTTCTCTTATTGGTGATGATGTTTTTCATTTACTTTGCATAAGGGGCCATCTTTAAAATATCAGTCAAGCGAGTACGCAAAAAGACTGGCCTAAGCATTTCAGCAAAGCGTTCAAATTATTCATCATCTTTATTCTTAGTTGATTTAGGTGGAAAGGGCATAGGTTTTTGAACCCATGTTTCCTAGCAACAAAGACTCTTTTATCATATCTTTTATTCTTGGGTTGCGGGTTATCAAGATCAACAGATGGTTCTATTTCAAGATCATTATCTGGTTCTTTATTATTTGGTTGAGTGTCTTGACGAACATCCTCATTATCTTTTTCATTATCACTAGGTGAATGTTCATTACCAGATTGAGTTTCACCATCAGAGATAGAAACATCATTATTAGCTTCAAGAGATTTTTCTATTTTAGGTTCACTGGAAGTATGCAAAGTCCTATCATTTTTCCTTTTCTTTTTCTTTTTAGAAGGACTAGGTGCATCAGTGTTAACTCTTTGAGAGTCTTGTTCAATTCATTTTGAGTGTCCCTCAGGATAAAGTGGTTCCTGAGTCATTCTACCTCGTCTAGTCATTACTCTGACAGCATGATCATTGATATTATCATTCATTTCATCTATCAACTCTCTTTGAGATTAGCAACTTGTTCTAATTGAGTTTGAACCATAGAAGCATGTTTTCCTACACCTCTAACATCATTTGAGATTATAAATAATAAGTCACTTAAGTGAGCAATCATATCAGAATTGTATTTCAATTGTTTCATAACATTTGCATTGAAGTGATCATGTTTTCTAAGGTTGTTATCAAACTCATAAAGGCATTGACTAGGATGCATACTATAATGGTTTTCCTTTTCATTAAATCTCATTAGGTAATTTACCTCTACCACCTTAGGTGATGGTGTGTCAAGCCCATGTATTTCTTCAATAGGAGGTAAATTTTTTACATCCTCAGCTTTAATACCTTTTTCCTTCATAGATTTCTTTGCCTCTTGCATATCTTCAGGACTGAGATATAAGATACCCCTCTTCTTCGGAGTTGGTTTAGGCGGTGGTTTCGGAAGAGTCCAATCATCATAATTTTTCAATATGTTATTCAATAATTCTTCAGCTTGTTCAATAGTTCATTCCTTGAAAACACAACTAGCACAACTATCTAGGAAGTCCCTAGAAGCATCGGTTAGTCCATTATAGAATATATTGATGTCTACTATGCAACCTTCTCCTTGTAGACGTTGTTGGGCCTCCAAGTACAGAGGTTTGTAGGACAGTAGCAAATTTCCATCAAGTGGATGACCTAAGGTTTATCAATCCGTGGAAGGTGTAGGATGAAGATGGTCTCTCTCAAACAACCCGGCAACCAAATAACAAAGAGTCTCTTGTGTCCCCAACACAACCAATACAATGGTGAATTGTATAGGTGCACTAGTTCTGCGAAGAGATGGTGATACAAGTGCAATATGGACGGTAGATATAGGTTTTTGTAATCAGAAAATATAAAAACAGCAAGGTAGCAAGTGGTAAAAGTAAGCGTAAACGGTATTGCAATGCTAGGAAACAAGGCCTAGGGTCCATACTTTCACTAGTGCAAGTTCTCTCAACAATAATAACATAATTGGATCATATGACAATCCCTCAACATGCAACAAAGAGTCACTCCAAAGTCGCTAATAGCGGAGAACAAACGAAGAGATTATTGTAGGGTACAAAACCACCTCAAAGTTATCCTTTCTGATCGATCTATTCAAGAGTCTGTAGTAAAATAACACAAAGCTATTCTTTGTTCGATCTATCATAGAGTTCGTACTAGAATAACACCTTAAGACACATATCAACAAAAATCCAAATGTCACCTCAAGTATCCGTGGGCATGATTATATGATATGCATCACACAATCTCAGATTCATCTATTCAACCAACACAAAGAACTTCAAAGAGTGCCCCAAAGTTTCTATCGGAGAGTCAAGACGAAAACGTGTGCCAACCCCTATGCATAAGTTCACAAGGTCACTGAACCCACAAGTTGACCACCAAAACATACATCAAGTAGATCACGTGAATATCCCATTGTCACCACAGATAAGCACATGCAAGACATACATCAAGTGTTCTCAAATCCCTAAAGACTCAATCCGCTAAGACATCTTCAAAGGGAAAACTCAATCCATTACAAGAGAGTAGAGGGGGAGAAACATCATAAGATCCAACTATAATAGCAAAGCTCGCGATACATCAAGATCATGCCAAATCAAGAACACGAGAGAGAGAGAGATCAAACACATAGCTACCGGTACATACCCTCAACCCCAAGGGTGAACTACTCCCTCCTCGTCATGGAGAGCGCCGAGATGATGAAGATGGCCACCGGTGAGGGATCCCCCCTCCGGTAGGGTGCCGGAACAGGGTCCCGATTGGTTTTTGGTGGCTATAGAGGCTTGCAGTGGCGGAACTCCCGATCTAGGTTTCTTTCTGGAGGTTTGGGTATTTATAAGAGGCTTTGGCGTTGAGAATAAGTCAGGAGGACCCATGGGGTGTCCACGAGGCAGGGGGGCGCACCCCAGGGGGTGGGCACGCCCTCCACCCTCGTGGGCCCCACGAGCCTCCTCTCCGGTAACTCTTTATTCCAGTATTTTTTATATTTTCCAGAAAAAATCTCCGTTGATTTTCATCGCATTCCGAGAACTTTTATTTCTGCACAAAACAACACCACAGTAGTTCTGCTGAAAACAGCGTCAGTCCGGGTTAGTTCTAACCAAATCATACCAAAAGCATGTAAAAATATTATAAACATGGCATGAATACACCAAAAATTATAGATACGTTGGAGACGTATCAGCATCCCCAAGCTTAATTCCTGCTCGTCCTTGAGTAGGTAAATGATAAAAACAAATTTTTTGATGTGGAATGCTACCTAACATATTTATCAATGTATTTCTCTTTATTGTGGCATGAATGTTCAGATTCAAGATAAAAGTATAATGTTGACATAAAAATAGTAATACTTCAAGCATGCTAACCAAGCAATTTATGTCTTATCAAAATAACATAGCCAAAGAAAGCTTATCCCTACAAAATCATATAGTTAGGCCATGCTTCATTTTTGTCACACAAAATGCTCCCATCATGTGCAACCCTGGTTTCAGCCAAGCAATTGGTTCATACTTTTTAACGCGCTTCAGCCTTTTCAACCTTCATGCAATACACGAGCGTAAGCCATGGACATAGCACTATGGGTGGAGTTGAGTATGATGACAAGGATTATGTGAAAAAACAAAAAGGAGAAAGTCTCACATTGACGCGGGTAATAAACGGGCTATGGCGATGCCCATCAATTGATGTCAATACGAGGAGTAGGGATTGCCATGCAACGGATGCACTAGAGCTATAAATGTATGAAATCTCATCAAAAAGAAACTAAGTGGGTGTGCATCCAACTTGCCTACTCATGAAGACCTAGGGCATTTTGAGGAAGCCCATTATTGGAATATACAAGCCAAGTTCTATAATGACAAATTTCCACTAGTATATGAAAGTGACAAAATAAGAAACTCTCTATCATGAAGATCATGGTGCTATTTTGAAGCACAAGTGTGGAAAAAGGATAGTGACATTGTCCCTTCTACCTTTTTCTCTCATTTTTTATTTGGGCTTCTTTGGCCTCTTATTAATTTTTTTCTCTTTTTTTTATTTTGTCCGGAGTCTCATCCCGACTTGTGGGTGGAATCGTAGTATCCATCATCCTTTCCTCACATGGGACAATGCTCTAATAATGGAAATCATCACACTTCTATTTATTTACAACTCAAGAATTACAACTCAATACTTATGACAAAATATGACTCTATGTGAATGCCTCCGGCGGTGTATCGGGATATGCAATGAATCAAGAGTGACATGTATGAAAGAATTATGAATGGTGGCTTTGCCACAAATACGGTGTCAAATACATGATCATGCAAAGCAATATGGCAATGATGGAGCGTGTCATAATAAACAGAACGATAGAAAGTTGCATGGCAATATATCTCGAAATGGCTATGGAAATGCCATAATAGGTAGGTATGGTGGCTGTTTTGAGGAAGATATAAGGAGGTTTATGTGTGATAGAGCGTATCGTATCACCGGGTTTGGATGCACCGGCGAAGTTTGCACCAACTCTCATGGTGATAAAGGGCAATGCATGGTACCGTAGAGGCTAGCAAATTGCGGAAGGGTAAGAGTGCGCATAATCCATGGACTCACATTAGTCATAAAGAACTCATATACTTATTGCAAAAGTTTATTAGCCCTCGAAGCAAAGTACTACTACGCATGCTCCTAGGGGAAGGGTTGGTAGGAGTTAACCATCGCGCGATCCCGACCTCCACTCATAAGGAAGGCAATCAAAGAACACCCCATGCTTCAAATTTGTCACACAACGTTCACCATACGTGCATGCTACGAGACTTGCCAACTTTAACATAAGTATTTCTCAATTTCATAATTACCCAACTAGCATGACTCTAATATCACCACCCTTATATCTCAAAACAATTATCAAGTATCAAACTTCTCATAGTATTCAATGCACTTTATATGAAAGTTTTTATTATACCCATCTTGGATGCCCATCATATTAGGACTAAATTCATAACCAAAGAAAATTACCAAGCTGTTCTAAAAGACTCTCAAAATAATATAAGTGAAGCATGAGAGTTCATTAATTTCTTCAAAATAAAACCACCGCCGTGCTCTAAAAAGATATAAGTGAAGCACTAGAGCAAATGACAAACTACTCCAAAAGATATAAGTGAAGATCAATGAGTAGTCAAATAATTGTGCAACAATGTGAAGACTCTCTAACATTTAAGAATTTCAGATCTTGGTACTTTATTAAAATAGCAAGCAAAATGAAACAAAATGACATTTCAAGGATAGCACACATCATGTGAAGTAGCAAAAACTTAGGTTCAACCGATACTAATCGATAATTGTTGAAGAACAAAGGTGGGATGCCTACCGGGGCATCCCCAAGCTTGGATGCTTGAGACTTCTTGAAATATTATCTTGGGGTGCCTTGGGCATCCCCAAGATTGAGCTTTTGTGTCTCCTTAATTCCTTTTATATCTCGGTTTCCTAAATCTCGAAAGCTTCATCCACATCAAACTCAACAAGAACTCGTGAAGTAAGTTAGTATAAACCAATGCAAAAACCTTATCATTTTCTACTTTAACAAATCAAAAAAATTATTATTCAACATTGCATACTAAATTTCTCTGCATATTTAGTACTCCTATCCTCAAATAGAATCATTAAATAAGCAAACATATGCAAATAATGCAAACATCACAGCAATCTGCCAAAACAGTACAGTCTGTAAAGAATGCAAAATTCATCATACTTCCCTAACTCCAAAAATTATGAAAGTCTAGCATACTGTAGAAGATTGAGCTCAATATGCAAAAAATTCAACACTTTATCATTTTCTGACTTTTCTAGGGAATTTTTGCAACAACGGTAAACTTTCTGTTTTGAAACAACAACATGTATACTTGCAAAATAAGCATGTTAAAGGCTATCCTTGACATTTTTATTGAAAATATAGATACAAAACATTATTCTAAATAACAGCAAGCAAATACTAACAAAAGAAAATGACGCTCCACGCAAAACACATATCATGTGGTGAATAAAAATATAGCTCCAAGTAAAGTTACCGATGGACGAAGACGAAAGAGGGGATGCCTTCCGGGGCATCCCCAATATTAGGCTCTTGATTTTCCTTGAATATTACCTTGGGGTGCCTTGGGAATCCCCAAGCTTAGGATCTTGCCACTCCTTATTCCATAGTCCATCGAATATTTACCCAAAACTTGAAAACTTCACAACACAAAACTCAACAAAAAACTCATAAGCTCTGTGAGTATAAGAAAAAAAATCACCACTTAGGTATTGTTGTGAACTCATTCTAAATTCATATTGGTGTAATATCTACTGTATTCCAACTTCTATATGGTTCATACCCTCCGATACTACTCATAGATTCATCAAAATAAGCAAACAACACATAGAAAACAGAATCTGTCAAAAAACAGAACAGTCTGTAGTAATCTGTAACTTTCGAATACTTCTGTAACTCAACAAATGCTACCAAATTAGGAAAACCTGGGAAATTTGTGTACCAATCCAGATCAAAAGAATCAAATCAAAATCACGTTTCTGTGAATTATCAAAACTAATTTACTGGGTGCAAAAAAGTTTCTGATTTTCAGCAGGATCAACACAACTATCACTGTAAGCTATCCTAAAGGTCTTACTTGGCAATTTATTGAAACGAAAGCTATAAAACATGATTACTACAGTAGCATAATCATGTGAACACACAAAAACAGTAAAGGTAAATATTGGGTTGTCTCGCAACAAGCGCTTTTCTTTAATGCCTTTTAGCCAGGCATGATGATTTCAATGATGCTCACATAAAAAAATAAGAACTAAAACATGAAGAGAGCATCATGAAGAATATTACTAACAAATTTAAGTCTAACCCACTTCCTATTCATAGGGATTTTGTGAGGAAACAACTTATGGGAACAATAATCAACTAGCATAGGAAGGCAAAACAAGCATAGCTTTAAAACTTTAAGCACATAGAGAGGAAACTTGATATCATTGCAACTCCTACAAGCATATATTCCTCCCTCATAATAATTTTCAGTAGCATCATGAATGAATTCAACAATATTACCATCACATAAAGCACTATTTTCATGATACACAAGCATATAAATTTTACTACTCTCCACATAAGCAAACTTATTCTCATAAATAGTAGTGGGAGCAAACTCAACGAAATAACTATCATGTGGTACTTTATTCACATAATCAATTTGAGCATTAAAATCATGATGAAAAGTTTCATGGATATCATTACTCTTTATAGCATAAATTTCATCACAATAATCATTATATATAGGAGGCATGCTATCATCATAATATATTTTCTCATCCAAACATGGGGGACTAAAAATATCATCTTCATCAAACATAGCATCCCCAAGCTTGTAGCTTTGCATATCATTAGCATCATGGATTTTCAAGGGATTCATACTAACAACATTGCAATCATGCTCATCATTCAAATGTTTAGTGTCAAACATTTTAATGCATTCTTCCTCTAGCAATTGAGCACAATTAACGGAATCCTTATTTTCACGGAAGACGTTTAAAAGATGAAGCATATGAGGCACCCTCAATTCCTTTTTTTTGTAATTTTCTTTTATAGACTGAACTAGTGATAAAACAAGAAACTAAAAGATTCGATTGCAAGATCTAAAGATATACCTTCAAGCACTCACCTCCCCGGCAACGGCGCCAAAAAAGAGCTTGATGTCTACTACGCAACCTTCTCCTTGTAGACATTGTTGGGCCTCCAAGTGCAGAGGTTTGTAGGACAGTAGAAAATTTCCCTCAAGTGCATGGCCTAAGGTTTATCAATCCGTGGGATGTGTAGGATGAAGATGGTCTCTCTCAAACAACCCTGCAACCAAATAGCAAAGAGTCTCTTGTGTCCCCAACACACCCAATACAATTGTGAATTGTATAGGTGCACTAGTTGGGCGAATAGATGGTGATACAAGTGCAATATGGATGGTAGATATAGGTTTTTTGTAATCTGAAAATATAAAAACAACAAGGTAGCAAGTGGTAAAAGTAAGCGTAAACGGTATTGCAATGCTAGGAAACAAGGCCTAGGGTTCATACTTTCATTAGTGCAAGTTCTTTCAACAATAATAACGTAATTGGATCATATAACAATCCCTCAACATGCAACAAAGAGTCACTCCAAAGCCACTAATAGCGGAGAACAAACGAAGAGATTATTGTAGGGTACGAAACCACCTCAAAGTTATCCTTTCTGATTGATCTATTCAAGAGTCCGTAGTAAAATAACACGAAGCTATTCTTTCCGTTCGATCTATCTTTGAGTTTGTACTAGAATAAAACCTTAAGACACAAATCAACCAAAACCCTAATGTCACCTAGATACTCCAATGTCACCTCAAGTATCCGTGGGCATGATTATACGATATGCATCACACAATCTTAGATTCATCTATTCAACCAACACAAAGAACTTCAAAGAGTGCCCCAAAGTTTCTACCGGAGAGTCAAGACGAAAACGTGTGGCAACCCCTATGCATAAGTTCACAAGGTCACTAAACCCGCAAGTTGATCACCAAAACATACACCAAGTAGATCACATGAATATCCCATTGTCACCATAGATAAGCACATACAAGACATACATCAAGTGTTCTCAAATCCTTAAAGACTCAATCCGATAAGATAACTTCAAATGGAAAACTCAATCCATTATAAGAGAGTAGAGGGGGAGAAACATCATAAGATCCAACTATAATAGCAAAGCTCGTGATACATCAAGATCGTGCCAAATCAAGAACACGAGAGAGAGAGAGAGAGATCAAACACATAGCTACTGGTACATACCCTCATCCCCGAGGGTGAAATACTCCCTCCTTGTCATGGAGAGCACTGGGATGATGAAGATGGCCACCGGTGAGGGATCCCCCCTCCGGCAGGGTGTCAGAACAGGGTCCTGATTGGTTTTTGGTGGCTACAAAGGCTTGCGGCGGCGGAACTCCCGATCTAGGTTTCTTTCTGGAGGTTTGGGTATTTATAGGAGGCTTTGGCATTGAGAACATGTCAGGGGGACCCACGGGGTGTCCACCAGGCAGGGGGCGTGCCCTCCACCCTCGTGGGCCCCACGAGCCTCCTCTCCGGTAACTCTTTATTCCAGTATTTTTTATATTTTCTAGAAAAAATCTCTGTTGATTTTCAGCGCATTCCGAGAACTTTTATTTCTGCACAAAAACAACACCATGGTAGTTTTGCTGAAAACAACGCCAGTCCGGGTTAGTTCTAACCAAATCATACCAAAAGCATGTAAAAATATTATAAACATGGCATGAATACATCAAAAATTATATATACGTTGGAGACGTATTAGATATCAAGCATTTCATTTTTCTTGAGAGGATGATCAGGCAGAGTATTAAGCAATTGGAGAAGCCTCCCCCAAGCTTGTGGGAGACGCTCTTCTTCAATTTGCACAAAGTTAAATATTTCCTGTAGGGCAGCTTGTTTCTTATGAACAGGAAAATATTTTTCAGAGAAGTAATAAATCATATCCTGGGGACTACGCACACAACCAGGAGCAAGAGTATTATACCAAATCTTAGCATCACCCTTTAATGAGAATGGAAATAACTTGAGAATATAATAGTAGTGCATCTTCTCATCATGGGCAAATAGGGTGGCTATATCATTTAATTTAGTGAGGTGTGCCACAATAGTTTCAGTTTCATAACCATGAAAAGGATCAGATTCAACCAAAGTGATTAACTCTGGGTCGACAGAGAATTCATAAACCTTATCATCAACAAGGATAGGTGAATTAGCAGACTTAGGATCACATTTCATTCTAGCATTCAAGGATTTCTCTTTCGGTTTGCACAATAATTTCCCGAGATCATCTCTATCATTGCAAGCAAGAAAGTCTCTAGTTGTTTCCTCATCCATAACATAACCTTTCGATATCTTAGGCAATTCATATCTAGGAGGACAAGGTCTAATAGGTGTCTCAAGGTTTCCAGATTAAGGTATTTCATCAGTTTTAGTAATTTCATTTTCTTTAGCTCTAGTAATTTGTTCATCAAGAAAATCACCTAGTGGCACCATCATCAAGCAAGGTACTATCATCATCATAAGCATTATCCATAGCGGAAGTAGCATCTTCAATAACTTGCGACATATCACAATTAATAGCATGTGGTGGTGTTGCAAGTTTACTCAAAATAGGTGAATCAAGTGCAGAGCTAGATGTCAGTTCCTTACCTCCCCTCGTCTTAGAGGGAAATATCTTAGTCTTGATATCCTTGAGATTCTTCATAGTGATAAATTGATAGTAATCCCAAGTGACTCAACAAATATAGCTATGCTCCTGGCAACGGCGCCAGAAAAAGGTCTTGATAACCCACAAGTATAAGGGATCGCAACCGTTTTTTAGGGTAGAGTATTCAAGCCAAATTTATTGATTCAACACAAGGGTAGCCAAAGAATATTTGCAAGTATTAGGAGCTGAGTTGTCAATTCAACCACACCTGGAGATTAATTATCTATATCAATATGATCAGTAGCAAAGTAATATGATAGTTTTGATAGTAGTAGCAACAACAATAGTAACAATGATAGCAATGATTTTGTAGCAAGTATAATGGTAATAGTAGCTGTAGTAATTTAGCAAGAACAATATAAGAGAAATTCATAGGCATTGGATCGGTGAATTTGTTGGATGATATTCATCATATAACAGTCATAACCTAGGGTAATACGACACTAGCTCTAGTTCATAAATATAATGTAGGCATGTATTCCTTAAATTGTCATACATGCTTATGGAAAGAACTTGCATGACATCTTTTGTCCTACCCTCCTATGGCAGCGGGGTCCGTATGGAAACTAAGGGATATTAAGGCCTCCTTTTAATAGAGAACCGGAACAAATCACTAAGACATAGTGAATAATAAACTCCTCAAATTATGGTCATCACCGGAAAGTATACCGACTACTGTCACTCCGGGGTTTACAGATGATAACACGTAATAGGTGACTATATCTTGCAAGATCAGATCTAGAACATAGATATAATGGTGATAACATAAACGGTTCAGATCTGAAATCATGGCACCCGGGCCCAAAGTGACAAGCATTAAGCATGGCAAAGTCATAGCAACATCAATCTCAGAACATAATGGATACTAGGGATCAAGCCCTAATAAAACTAACTCGATTACATGATGAATCTCATCCATCTCCTCACCGACCAGCAATCCTACGAAGGAATTACTCAGTCCCGGTGGGGAGCATCATGGAATAGGCGATGGAGAAGGGTTGGTGATGACGAAGATCGAAGATCCCCCTCTCCGGAGCCCCAAAGGGACTCCAGATCTGGCCTCCCGATGAAGAACAGGAAGTGGCGGCGGATCCATCTCGTGAAACACGATAATTCTTTCTCCCTGATTTTTTCTCCGAAAATAGGATTTTATCATGTTGGAATCAGGGTCTGCGGGGCTACCGGGTGGGCACAACCTACCTGGGCGTGCCTGGGGGGCGCCCTGGTGGGTTGTGCTCACCCAGGCCCCCCCTCCAGTGGTTCTTGGCTCCAATATTATTCTTCTATTCATAAAAAAATCTCCAAAAAGGTTTGGGCCATTCCGAGAACTTTTATTTCTGCACAAAAATAACACCATGGTAGTTCTGCTGAAAACAACGTCACTCCGGGTTAGTTTCATTCAAATCATGCAAATTAGAGTCTAAAACAAGAGGAAAAGCGTTAGGAAAAGTAGATACGACGAAGACGTATCACAAGCGAGGGGGAAGAAGTAGATGGGATCGCTGGCAGCACGACGGTGTGACATTGATGGTGGTGGAGTGATTCCGGCGGGTCTTTATACGTCCATTTTGCATCATGTGTTTCCTACTGTTATTCATAATGTTTTTATGCATAATAATGCTTTATGCAGTAAATGTAATGCCTTATCTCTCATAATATGCAGGTTTACACAAAGAGGGAGATTGCCGACAGCTGGAATTCTAGACCAGGAAAGGCTACATCATAGTTACCTATTCCGCACCTCTCCAAATGAGCTAAAAGTTTGCGGAGAATTGTTTTGGAATATATGAAAAATAATGGAGCAAATAACTACCAGAGGGGCCCACCCTGGTGAGCACAAGACACCAGGGCACGCCTGGGCCCCCAGGCGTGCCCTGGTGGGTTGTGCCCTCCTCGGCCCACCTCCGGTGCCCATCTTTTGGTATATAGGTCATTTTGACCTAGAAAAAAAATCAGAGGGGGACTTTCGGAACGAAGCGTCGTGATACATCTTCAACGTATCTATAATTTTTGATTGTTCCATGCTATTATATTATGTGTTTTGGATGTTTAATGGGCTTTAATATGCTCTGTTATATTATTTTGGGACTAACCTATTAACCGGAGGCCCAGTGCCACTTTCTGTTTTTTTTGGCTATTTTAGAGTTTTGCAGAAAAGGAATATCAAACGGAGTCCAAACGGAATGAAACCTTTGCAAGGATCTTTCTTGGACCAAAAGCAATCCAGAATACTTGGAGTTGAAGTCTGGGACTCTACAAGGAGGCCACGAGCCAGGAGGGCCCGCCCAGGGGGGTAGGCGCGCCCCCACCCTCGTGGGCCCCTCGTAGCTCTACCGACGTACTTTTTTTGCCTATATATACTCTTATACCCTAGAAACATCAGGGGGAGCCACGAAACCACTTTTCCACCGCCGTAAACTTCTGTACCCATGAGAACCCATCTTGGGGCCTTTTCCGGCGATCTGCCAGAGGGGGAATCGATCATGGAGGGCTTCTACATCAACACCATTGCCTCTCCGGTGAAGCGTGAGTAGTTTACCACAGACCTTCGGGTCCATAGTTATTAGCTAGATGGCTTCTTCTCTCTCTTTGATTCTCAATACAAAGTTCTCCTCAATGTTCTTGGAGATCTATTCGATGTAATACTCTCTTGCGGTGTGTTTGCCGAGATCCGATGAATTGTGGATTTATGAACTTGATTATCTATGAATATTATTTGGTTCTTCTATGAATTCTTATATGCATGATTTTATATCTTTGCAAGTCTCTTCGAATTATCGGTTTAGTTTGGCCTACTAGATTGATCTTTCTTGCGATGGGAGAAGTGCTTAGCTTTGGGTTCAATCTTGCGGTGTCCTTTCCCAATGACAGTAGGCGCAGCAAGGCATGTATTGTATTGTTGCCATCAAGGATAAAAAGATGGGGTTTATATCATATTGCTTGAGTTTATCCCTCTACATCATGTCATCTTGCTTAATGCGTTGCTCCATTCTTATGAACTTAATACTCTAGATGCATGCTGGATAGCGGTTGATGTGTGGAGTAATAGTAGAAGATGCAGAATCGTTTCAGTCTACTTGACACGGACATGATGCCTATGTTCATGATCATTGCCTTAGATGTCTTCATAATTATGCGCTTTTCTATCAATTGCTCGGTAGTAATTTGTTCACCCTCCGTAATACATGCTATCTTGAGAGAAGACACTAGTGAAACCTATGGCCCCCGGGTCTCTTTTCTATCATATTACATCTCTTTTATTTACATCACATCTTGTTTATTATTTTGCAACCTTTACTTTCCAATCTATACAAGAAAAATACCAAAAATATTTACTTTACTATCTCTATTAGATCTCACTTTTGCGAGTGACTGTAAAGGGATTGACAACCCCTTTATCATGTTGGTTGCAAGGTTCTTGATTGTTTGCGCAGGTACTAGGTGACTTGTGCGTCGTCTCCTACTAGATTGATACCTTGGTTCTCAAAACTGAGGGAAATACTTACGCTACTTTGCTGCATCACCCTTTCCTCTTCAAGGGAAAACCAACGCATTCTCAAGAGGTAGGAAGAAGGATTTCTGGCACCATTGCCGGGGAAATCTACGCCAAGTCAAGACATACCAAGTACCCATCATAATCTCTTCTCCCTCGCATTACATTATTTGCCATTCACCTCTCATTTTCCTCTCCCCCACTTCTAAAATGATTTTTGAAAACCTTTGCCTTTTCTTCGCCCCTCTTCCGTTCGCCTCTTTTCGTTTGCTTCTTGTGTGCTTGTGTGTTGGTGTGCCTGTTTGCTTTGATGGCTTTGCCAAAAAGCATTGATCCTCACCTTAGGAGGTTGGAAGAAATTGAAAGCAACGTTAGAAGCTTTACGTCTTTACAATTTGAGCATAATAATTTCTTCATAAACGAGCTTAAAGAACAAAAAAGTTTTATGGAATACATGAATAAAGAGCTCGATGATATGTCTAAGGAATTTTATGGTTTGAAATCTCCGTTTGCTCATCTTGAAAATTTAGTGGGCTAAATTTTGGTTAAGCAAGCCACCTTAGTTAATAAGATGTCCGCTAAACCGGAAGATCTAGATAATAATAATGATGAAGATCTAAAAGTGATTGATGTGACTCCTATTAAATTATTGTTTTCCAATATGAATCTTGATAAAGATGGGACTGGAGATGAGTCAACTTTAGTTAAAAGGCGTCCCAATGATTCAGAGTTTTTAGATCTAGATGCAAAAATTGATAAAAGTGGTATTAAAGAGGTCAAAACTTTAAGTAGCAGTGTACCCACTATTTTGGATTTCAAGGGATTTAATTATGATAATTGCTCTTTGATAGATTGTATTTCCTTGTTGCAATCCGTGTTAAATTCTCCTCATGCTTATAATCAAAATAAAGCTTTTACTAAACATATCGGTGATGCCTTGATGCAATCTTATGAAGAAAAGCTTGAACTAGAAGTTTCTATCCCTAGAAAACTTTATGATGAGTGGAAACCTACTATTAAAATTAAGATTAAAGATCATGAATGCTATGCTTTGTGTGATTTGGGTGCTAGTGTTTCCACGATTCCAAAAACTTTGTGTGATGTGCTAGGTTTCCGTGAATTTGATGATTGTTCTTTAAATTTGCATCTTGCAGATTTCACCATTAAGAAACCGATGGGAAGAATTAATGATGTTCTTATTGTTGCAAATAGGAATTATGTGCTCGTAGATTTCATTGTTCTTGATATAGATAGCAATCCTACATGTCTTATTATTCTTTGTAGACCTTTCCTTAGAACGATTGGTGCAATTATTGACATGAAAGAAGGAAATATTAGATTCCAATTTCCATTAAGGAAGGGCATGGAAAACTTTCCTAGTAAGAAAATTAAATTACCTTATGAATCTATTATGAGAGCCACTTATGGATTGCATACCAAAGATGGCAATACCTAGATATATTCGTGTTTTTATGCCTAGCTAGGGGCGTTAAACAATAGCGCTTGTTGGGAGGCAACCAAATTTTATTTTTTGTTCTTTGCTTTTTGCTCCTGTTTAGTAAAAAATAATTCATCTAGCTTCTGGTTAGATGTGGTTAGTGTTTGTGCCAAGTAGAACCTTTGGGAAGACTTGGATGAAGACTTTGCGATCTTGCTGTAAAAAACAGAAACTTTTGCGCTCACAAGAATAGCTGTCATTTTGTACTGGAGAGTGCTTTTAGGTTAATTATTTTTGCAGATGATTAATAGACAAATTCCTCACGTCCACCAATTTATTTCAGAATTTTTAGAGTGACAGAAGTATTCGAAAGTTACAGATTGCTACAGACTTTTCTGTTTTTGACAGATTCTGTTTTTCGTGTGTTGTTTGCTTATTTTGATGAATCT
>NC_057804.1:426943993-426959342 GCF_018294505.1 Triticum aestivum | reverse complement strand
GTATGAACCATAGATAAGTTGGAATACAGTAGGTTTAACACCAATATAAATAAATAATGAGTTCATCACAGTATCTTAAAGTGGTAGTTTATTTTCTTATACTAACGGAGCTCATGAGATTTATTGTTGAAGTTTTGTGTTGTGAAGTTTTCAAGTTTTTGGGTAAAAATTTGATGGATTTTGGAATAAGGAGTGGCAATAAGCTAAGCTTTGGGATGCCCAAGGCATCCAAATATAATTTATGGACAACCAAAAGCCTAATCTTGGGGATGCCCCGGAAGGCATCCCCTCTTTCGTCTTCGTCTATCGTTAACTTTACTTGAGGCTATATTTTTATTCACCACATGATATGTGTTTTGCTTGGAGCATCTTGTATGATTTGAGTCTTTTCTTTTTAGTTTACCACATTCATCCTTGCTGTACACATCTTTTGGGAGAGACACGCATGAATCGGAATTTATTAGAATACTTTGTGTGCTTCACTTATATCTTTTGAGCTAGACAATATTGCTCTAGTGCTTCACTTATATCTTTTTAGAGCACGGAGGTGGTTTTATTTTATAGAAATTATTGATCTCTCATGCTTCACTTATATTATTTTTAGAGCCTTTTAGAACAACATGGTAATTTGCTTTGGTTATAAAATTAGTCCTAATATGATGGGCATCCAAGATGGGTATAATAAAAAAATTCATATAAAGTGCGTTGAATACTATGAGAAGTTTGATTCTTTATGATTGTTTTGAGATATGAAGATGGTGATATTAGAGACATGTTAGTAGAGTAGTTGTGAATTTGAGGAATACTTGTGTTAAAGTTTGTGATTCCCGTAGCATGCACGTATGGTGAACCGTTATGTGATGAAGTTGGAGCATGATTTATTTATTGATTGCCTTCCTTATGTGTAGAGGTCGGGATCGTGCCATGGTTAACTCCTACCAACCCTTCCCCTAGGAGCATGCGTGTAGTACTTTGTTTTGATTACTTGTAGATTTTTTGCAATAAGTATGTGAGTTCTTTATGACTAATGTTGAGTCCATGGATTATACGCACTATCACCCTTCCACCATTGCTAGCCTCTCTAGTACTACACAACTCTCGTCAGTACCATACACCCACCATATACCTTCCTCAAAACAGCCACCGTACCTACCTATTATGGCATTTCCATAGCCATTCCGAGATATATTGCCATGCAACTTTCCACTGTTCCATTTATTATGACACGCTCCATCATTGTCATATTGCCATGCATGATCATGTAGTTGACATCGTATTTGTGGCAAAGCCACAGTTCATAATTTTTTCATACATGTTGTCATGGTACTAAGTCTGACAGTAAGAATAGGGGGTACGTATGGAGAGGCAAGGTCCTAGCTACGACAAGGTTGTACGCAAGTTTTTACGAGTTCATGCCCCTCTCGGAGGAGGTAACACTAAAAAAATACACTTCCGTGATGATACGTGTTTGTCACAGTAGGTCGCGTTTTCTGTCATGCATGTAAATCCATGACAAATTTATGATAGAATCAAGGTAGTCATACCTGTGCTGCCGTAGAAGTGTTCCATGACATTACCAAAATTATCATCATGGAAGTGTCCACTTCCATGACGATAAATCGCGCGTCACAGAAGTGCTTTCGTCAAGGGTGACCGACACATGGCATCCACCGTAACGGAACGCCGTTAAGCTATCGGGTCGGATTTTGGATCCGATAACCCGTTAACAGCCACGACCAATGCTGATTTTCCACGTGTAAAATTCTCATTGGCTGACGGATCCACGCGTCAGCTCCGCGTTGGCACAGGTGTCACTCATCCAACGGTCGAGATGGGCCTATGATATGTTGACACGTGGACCGGCCCAAAAATGGCCCACAAAGTTTAAATGGGCCGGCCCAACCAAAGGCCCATAAGATTTAGCGGGCCATAATTGGCCGGCCCAGCTAAGGGCCCACAAAATTTAGCGGACCATAATGGGCCGGCCCAGCTAAAGGCCCACACGAATTTGCAGACACGAGATTTTGCGGACCACAATGGGTCGGCCCAGCTAAAGGCCCACAAGATTCTGCAGGCCATAATGGGCCGGCCCAGCTAAAGGCCCAACATTCTCTGTCAAATCGGCCCATCAACAGCCTGTCCTAAACTTGTCATCAACGCGGCCCATGGTCACTTCTGGCCCGTTAACTATCCGCTAAGTAATTAGGCCGAATTACGGCCCGGTGTATTTTCGGCCTGTTAAAGGTCCGACTTCATTTGGGCCCATTTACAGGCCATCAAAACTTTTGGCCCATAAACGACCGTAAAGGATTTGGGTCATATTCGGCCATGTCTGACATTCGGCCTGTTAGAGGCCCACTATAGATCTGGGCCACTTTCGGCCTGTTGTCATTTCCGGCCTGTTAACGCCGGACGTAAACCATGGGCCATATGTAGCCCAACGTCATATCAGGCCCATTAACGGCCCATATAAAAATGACGATAATCTAGCCCGACCGAAGTTTCGGCCCGTTAAAGGCCCGTGTATTAGGTCGGCGCATTTACGGCCCGTCCAAATTTCAGCCTGCCAAGCATCGTAAATGGGCCACCATTTTGGTCTGCTAAGTCCAGTGGGTTATTTGGCACAGTCAGGGCCCAATCTCACTTTCGGTCTATTAAAGGCCCATGTTTTTTATGGGCTCGAGATACTTACACCTGTAAACGGCCTAATTTTACTGAGGGACCAACTTATGTTTAGGCCTGTTAAAGGCCCACTATGCGCACATGCCTACCAGAAAAATATGAAAGCTTATGCTGATTTAGGCCTAGATATTTTTAGTGGGCTACATGCCAATTTCGGCTCGTAATCGTTTTTAGCCCAATTGGAATGGGCCCGACGAATGTTGGCATGTTGGGCTGCTACGAAGCTTTCGGCCAAATACATTACTAAGATAAACCTACACTATACAAAAATAGCATCGTAATTACTGCAGCCCGTGGCAACATCATAAATGTTGTATCACAACAAAATAAATTCCAACCATACAACAAAAGGCCTGTTGGCATAAAGTTTACAGTCCTTCCAGATAAAAGCACCATCAGATGTATATAAGCACACATCATTTGACCTGAGTGCTAATGTTTCAGGCTGTAGAATCTGATGGAGCAGCACGATCTCCACCTTTTTCCGCCATTGCTCTGGAACAACGAAGAGAATGTCTGATAGTCTGGTTTCAAAACCATTCATATCTTGACGACATTTCTCAACCACTATTCTTGTTTCCGAAACAACCTCCATTAGGGATTGGACTTGTGTCTGGAGCATAGATATATCACTCTGTCTAGCAGGAAGATTTTGTTCAGAAGGCGATTTGGACGAGGTTACCTTGACAACCAACCCAGAATTACGCAGGAAGGTGCTTTTTGCACTGTTAGTGGAGAGATATTGATGCACTGCAGCAAGAGGTGACATTGTGCCTGTAGTAGCCTCGTCACCTTTAGGTGGCTGTGGCTGTTCAATCATTTGTTCCATAGCTTCCTGAAAGTTTGAACATGTAGATTAGTGTAGCAGATAATTTACTAATGAGATAAAAACAAACAAAGTAGGTTAAACGTTTATACATAACTTATTTTGGTGAACTACTGTAATACATTAGCATGTATTGTAGTGCCAACTACATAATAAAATCACTTTTGGAACATATGTCCATGTAGCATGCCTACTGTATTGTCTATTTCCTCACATTCATTGACATCTAAGGATAAAGAGACATGGTTTAAAGTAGGATGAACATAGTATGACATCATTCATATCATGGGCAAACAGATATAAAACAAACAAGCTATTTTATCATTGTGTGCGCACGTGAACATAACAACTAGATTACAGATCAAGACCAAAAGAATATCCTTCATCTCTTTTGAACCATGTAAGGTGAAATGATACGTTAAGACAACTGTGTATAAAAGTGAACAGAGTAACTGACATTGGCTGCAAACCAAGTAGTTAAATGAAGACATTGCAGTACCAATCAGTTCAAGGCAGGAGGAGTAAGGACTTACAACAGCGGCTTGAACTGGTGTGCTCATGCCCTTCATCTTGCTGGTGTGGCAATCCTTGAAGATTTGCACTGCATTCGGTTCAGGTTCTTTTTTGTCCGCACGGGCTTTCCACTGTATTTGGAACAAGTCAATATAGATACAATAATATGGCACACAAAAAAGAAGGAAGTATCAGCTATTTACAAGAGCCTCGCAGTGTGCAATATAGCTACGAGATCCTGTTGTCTGTTGGAATTTCACTTTAGAACCGTTGGTTTTGTTCTTCAAACAGTTAGCCTAGAACAAGATACACTTGTTAGGCACATACATAAATACAAGTTCAATATGTGGTCTGATCAAATACATATAGCCTACCTGATACTTTGGATCAGACCAGTGTTTAACGAGGGCTGCCAGTCTTCATCTGTAATATATTCCATTGGAGATGTTTGGGCGATTTCATTGTTAGCCTTGCCTTCAAAGTGAGATTTTCTAAGGTGGTACCGATACTGTCGCAGAGCAGACTGAAAAACATGAGTGCATGCTTGTTTAGTTGCATCATCTTTCGGATCCAACTTGAACCTCATCTGTTGAAAAAAGAATGTTAGTCTTATTAGGAGGAAGCTAGAAAGTATGGGATAGAGCAAGACAATATTACTAATTGCGATGAATAACATACTTACGGATAAATGGTCAAGGAAGGTGTTAAACTGGGTATTGTGTTTCTCATTCCTGTACTGGATCCACGTTGGGAGGATAGGTGCATGACACCTAACGGCAACGGCTGCCTCTGATACTAACTTGGCTGACTCTGTAGCATCACGTGGCCTTTTAAACCTGCCTCAAAATGGATCTCCATTTTTCCTCCTTTAGATTTTGTTAATCTGTCAAGCATTATCCCTAATGTCTGTTTCCGCTTGCGCCGTGGTGCTAGTTCAACAACGAATATGGAAAGTGTTAGTGTACATCAAATTGTGAGAGTACATATAAAGGAGCATGCAACTGCAACTTGACTCGGTCAGGTACCGTCTTGGTGTTGATGCTCATGAGGTTCATCTAATCTTGCCAAGTCCTGTTGTGTCAGCAGTGCTTCAGAAGTAGTGTTAGGTCTGAAGGCAGCTTGGGAACTGGCCAGTTCCGGAGCAAACGAATGAGTAACTGGTTGAGATGCTGGTACAGTTGAAGCGGATGCTGTAGCTGGTGGAGCGGGTGATACTGTGTTTGTAGATTTAGCCGGTGGACTTGGACCTTCTACTGCACTATAAGTACCAGCAGAATCTCGACGGCAGATCCTTTTCCGTTTCACCCGACGAGTAACAACACTCCCTACCATATTTTTTCCTTGCTCTTTTTTGACTTTGCCATGTCAAGCTATACCCACAACACAAAAGAATAAAATCACTCTTCAGAACTCATTGATGCATGATGCAGACAAGCAATACTTTGATGTAAGACACCGTATGAGGATGGAATATGTAAGAAAAACAGGACGGCATGACATATTCACAACTATGATGTGCAAACTAAGCAGAAGGATTTTCAAGAAAATAGAAGTAATGCAAGCTAGACACCATATGAAAGATGCAGCCAATATTACTCTGCCAAGTTAAAAGTGTCTTGTCATAAGTGGCAATTCAAAAAAATTAGAAACAGTACAACATAGAAATCAATGCAAGATGCAACCACTATCAAACTACCATGTTAAAAGCGTCCAATCATGAGTGACTGATGCGGGATACACAACAGAAGTACTTTGATGTAAGAACATGGTATGATAGATAGATGCAGTGTATTCTAGACACAGAAAGCCATGTCATATGCACATGTATAACATATAAACTCAGTAGGTGCAATTTAATCAAAATAGAAAAAATACAGGCTAGACAACATATGCAACATGAAACCAATTATCACACTATCAACTTAGAGCAAGCACCTGTGATGGTGGAGTACGGGAGATGAACTCATCATGTAGACTTGGGACTTCAACTTCATTAGCAGTAGCAGTGGCAAATCTAGAGAGTCTCTGTTTGCGTCGGTGCGGAGGACCACCAACATCCCCTAACTTACTCTTTTCCTTCCTATTTTATGATATTGCCTTATGAAGTCAAAACCACAAGAAGATGAATAAAATTAGCTCTGCATAACTGGTTGATGCATGATACAGACGAACACTACTTTGATGTAAGGCAAGCGCATGATAGGAGGATGGAATATATAAAAAAGACAGTGTTTCATATTCACACGTACGATAGGAGGATGGAATATGTATGAAAAAACAGTAAGCGGAAGGCATTTCAACAAAATTAGAAGAAATGAAAGCTAGGCACCATATGAACACGCAACCAATATCACTCTATCAGGTAAAAAGTGTCTCGTCGTAAGTGCCATTTCAAGAAATTAGAAGCAGTACAAGCAAGAAGACAATGCAAGATGCAACCTATATCACAGTCCCAAGTTAAATGTGTCTTATGGGTAAGTGATCATTGTTGGGAGGATGGCGGAGTAGAATCTGTAGAGTTCACAATAAGCACTACAAGCTAGACACCATATGAAAGATGCAACCAATATCACCCTGCCAAGTTCAAACTGTATGGCATTTCAACAAATTAGAAGTAGTACATGCTAGAAATCATATGCAAGGCACAACCAATATCACAGTGGCGACTTAAAGGTGCCTTATCATAAGTGACTGATGCGGGATATGCAAGAATAGTAGTCTGATGTAGAAACAGGAACACATGTCATATTCACATGCATTATGTGTAAAGTAAGCAGATGCAATTCAACAAAGTTAGAAGCAATACAAGCTAGACATCATACGCAACATGCAACCACATATAATAGTGCCAAGTTAGAGCAAGCACCTGTGATGGTGGAGTAGGGGAGATGTGCTCATCATCTACACATCTACGTTGACTGTCGAGCCTTGCGTTGTCTTGTGAATCTTGTTGGGAGGATGGCGGAGTAGAATCTGTAGAGAACCTCCATTTCAGTTGCTCGAAAGCACCACCATCATCCAATGCCTTGCCAATTTCCTTCAGCTTTAATGATTTTGCATTATGAGGTCATACCGACAAGAAAAAGGAATATCATTCGCTCTTAAGAACTCATTCATGCATGATACTGACGAACACTACTCTGATGAAAGGCAAAGTCATGATACGAGGATGGAATATGTACAATAAAATGGACGGCTTGGCATATTCACACCTATGATGTGGTAACTAAGCAGAAGGCACTTCAACAAATTAGAAACACTGCAAGACACCATATGGAAGGTGCAATCAATATCACTCTGCCAAGTTAAAATTGTCTCGTCATAGGTGGCGTTCATCAAACTAGAAGCAATACATGCTAGAAATCATATTCAAGACGCAAACCAATATCACACCGCCAACTTAAGGTGTCCCATCATAAGTGACTGATGCAGGATACACAAGAAGAGTAGTTTCATGTAAGAACATGGTGTGATAGACAGATATAGTATGTACCAAAAACAAGAAAGCGTGTCATATTCACATGTATCATGTGTAAGCTAAGCAGATGCAGTTTACACTAATTAGGAGCAATAGGAGCTAGACACCATATGCAACATGCAACCAGATATCACACTACCAAGTTAGAGCAAGCACCTTGGATGGTGGAGTAGGGGAGCGGAGACTTGGACCTTGTAATGCACTATCAGTACAAGGAGAATCGGTACAGATGCTCCGTTTACGTTGTTGCAGAGGACCACCATCATCGCCTTCCTTACTCTTTTCCTTCCTCTTTCTTGATTTTGCCTTGTCAAGTCAAACCCACAAGAAAAAGGAATAAAATTTTCTCTTCAGAACTCATTGATGCATGATACTGACGAACATTACTTTCATGTAAGGTAGCCGCATGATAGGAGGATGGAATATGTATGAAAAATAGGACGGCGTGACATATTGACATGTATGATGTATAAAGTGTAAACTAAGCACAAGGTGCTTGAACTTGTTAGAATTGATGCAAGCTAGAAACCATATGAAAGATGAAACCAATATCACTCCGCCAAATTAAAAGGGTGCCCTAAGTGCAGGATCTTGAAGTATGTCTAGAGGGGGGGGGTGAATAGACTACTTGACCAAATAAAAACTTAACCTTTTCCCAATTTTAGTCTTTGGCAGATTTTAGCAAACTTAGCACAAGTCAAGCAATCTTAACACAATTCAAGCAAGCATGCAAAGAGTATATGAGCAGCGGAAATTAAAGCATGCAACTTGCAAGAATGTAAAGGGAGGGGTTTGGAGATTTCAAACGCAATTTGGAGACACGGTGATTTTTGAGCAGTGGTTCCGATAGGTGGTGCTATCGTACATCCACGTTGATGGAGACTTCAACCCACGAAGGGTAACAGCTACGCGCGTCCACAGAGGGCTCCACCCAAGAAGGGTCCACAAAGAAGCAACCTTGTCTATGCCACCATGGCCGTCACCCACGAAGGACTTGCCTCACTAGCGGTAGATCTTCACGAAGTAGGCGATCTCCTTGCCCTTACAAACTCCTTGGTTCAACTCCACAATCTTGTCGGAGGCTCCCAAGTGACACCTAGCCAATCTAGGAGACACCACTCTCCAAGAAGTAACAAATGGTGTGTTGATGATGAACTCCTTGCTCTTGTGCTTCAAATGATAGTCTCCCCAACACTCAACTCTCTCTCACAGGATTTGGATTTGGTGGAAAGAAGATTTGAGTGGAAAGCAACTTGGGGAAGGCTAGAGATCAAGATTCATATGGTAGGAATGGAATATCTTGGCCTTAACACATGCGTAGGTGGTTCTCTCTCAGAAATGGTAAGTTGGAAGTGTAGGTTTGTTCTGATGGCTCTCTCCACGAATGAAGAGGAGGTGGAGGGGTATATATAGCCTCCACACAAAATCTAACCGTTACACACAATTTACCAATCTCGGGGGGACTGAATTAACAAACTCGGTCAGACTGATTTAGGAAACCCAGTGACCGTTAGGGTTTTCGGTGGGACCGACATGCAACTCGGTAGGACCGATATGGTTAGGGTTAGGGCATAACGTAATCTCGGTAAGACCGATTACAAAAACTCAGTGAGACCGATTTTGGTAATAAGCTAACCAGAGAGTTGGTCAGGTAAACTCGGTGGGACCGGTTCGCTCATTTCGGTGAGACCGAAATGTTACGAAAAGGAAAGAGAGAGTTTACATTGCAATCTCGGTGGGACCGATCGCTCATCTCGGTTAGACCGAAACATTACAAAGGGAAACAAAGAGATTACAATCCCATCTCGGTGAGACCGAGATCCCTATCGGTGAGACCGATTTGCCTAGGGTTTGTGGCAGTGGCTATGCCATTTGAACTCGATGGCGCCGGATAGAAAGAATCGGTGGGGCTGAGTTGGACTTTGGGTTTAGGTCATATGTGGATGTGGAAAAGTAGTTGAGGGTTTTGGAGCATATCATTAAGCACTATGAAGAAAGAGACTCATTAAGCAACACCTCATCCCTCCTTGATAGTATTGGCTTTTCCTATAGACTCAATGCAATCTTGGATCACTAAAATATAAAGTGTAGAATCTTGAGCTTGAAGCTTGAGCCAATCCTTTTATCCTTAGCATTTTGAGGGATCCACTTTTCTCATCCATGCCATACAAATCATTGAGCTTTCCTGAAATACTTGTCTGGGAATAGTATTAGCTCAATGAGCTATATGTTGTTAGGAATTACCAAAACCACCTAGGGATAGTTGCACTTTCACTAAGAAATGTATTTTACCAAATTAGAAGCGATACATGGCAACAGGCTAGAAATAATATGCAATATGCAAGGAATAAAGGTGACTCATCGTAAGTGATTGATGCAGGATACAGAAGAGAGGTACTTTCATGTAAGAACAAGGTTAACACATAGATGCAATGTGTACCAAAAATAGGAAGGCATGCCATACTCACATGTATAGTGTGTAAACTAAGCAGATGCAATTTACCCTAATTAGAAGCATTACAAGCTAGACACCGTATGCAACATGCAACCACATATCACACTGCGAAGTTAGAGCAAGCACCTGTGATGGTGGTGTAGGGGAAGTGCGGTCTTCAGGTACAGAGCTACGTTCAATATCTTCATTTAGGCTTGTTGTTTCTTGAGAATCATGTGGAGAGGATGAAATTGCATTCTTTATAAGAGTATTGTGTCTCATATTAACCCACGCGCGTGACTGTCTCATCATAAGCGATAGATGCAGGATACACAAGAACAGTAGTTTGATGTAAGAACATGGTGTGATAGGCAGATGTAGTATGTACCAAAAATAGGAAGGCGTGTCATATTCACATGTATAATGTGTAAGCTAAGGAGATGCAATTTAATAAATTAGGAGCATTGATGAGGGATACACAAGAAAAGCAGTTTGATGTAAGAACATGGTTAATAGAAAGACGTAGTATGTACCAAAAATAGGAAGGCATGTCATATTCACAGGTATAATGTGTTAACTAAGCAGATGCAATTTACCCTAATTAGAAGCATTACAAGGTAGACACCACATGCAACATGCAACCACATATCACACTGCCAAGTAAGAGCAAGCACCTGCGATGGTGGTGTGGGGGAATTGCGGTGATCAACTAGAGAGCTACGTTGACTATCTTCATTTAGCCTTGCTATTTCTTGAGAATCATGTGGTGAGGATGACACTGCACTCTTTAAACGAGTAGGGCGTCTCACAGTAACCCACCCGGGTGACTGTCTCATCATAAGTGATTGACGAGGGATACAAAAGAGCATTAGTTTGATGTACAAACATGGTTAATAGACATATGTAGTATGTATCAAAAACAGGAAGGCATGTCATTATGAAAGGTATAATGTGTAAAGTAAGCAGATGCAATTTAACCAAATTGGAAGCAATACAAGCTAGACACCATATGCAACATGCAACCACATTTGACAGCGCAAAGTTAAAGCAAGCACCTGGGATGGTTGAGTGTGGCAATTGAGATCATCAACTGCAGAGCTACGTTTACTGTCTCCAACTGCTTACACTGCACCCATTAGAGCGCTGAAACGCTTAGTGCTTATCTTCGAATTACACTGGAGCGACTTCTGTCTTTTCTTTTCTGCATTCATCAACACTGCATCAGAGTCTGAAATACCCATGTATAAAAAAACAATAGTGTGAGTATGGGTGAAGTGTGTGCACAATTAGTACAGTGTAAAGGTAGTAGATAGCAGGTCGGTGAGAAATAAATGACGGGAGCCATATGATAGCTCTACAACATGCATGGCACACTAAATTACTACAGGATTCTATGAAAATAATAGTCGACTGAAAGCAAATAGGTCAGTCCATTTTTTCTGCACCGTCCGATGTACAAAGAACGGGCAGATCGCCTTCATCTACCTCCAGTCAGTCAGTTTGACGATCTTCCTTGAAACGCCAGCGACCACCGGCCCAGTATTCCTCCCCTGCCTGCGCCCTCCCCTTGACCTCATCGCACCGCCGTGCTTGGCACCGCCCCCCGGCCATCCATTCAAGCCCCGCCGACCTCCAGATCGGGCGCAAGCAGCTCCTGCGCCCCACGCCCCTATGATAGACACCGATGCGCTGCTTCCCCGGGGAACAGGCGGACTAGGTGCTCCGCGCGCCTAAGCGGGTGCGACTTCTTTTAATTGCAGTTTGACTGACCCTGAGTTGAAATCCAGGCGGGCTACTAACCTCTAGCAAAGGTGAAATAGTAAAAGGGAGGAAACCTTGTGCATTTAGTATCACGAAGAAGATGCAGTAAGAAGCGCTCAACTAGTTTATTTCGTGGGATGAATACGGTGTGAGCGGAGATGTAAGATTTGCTGAATAAGGGAAGAGGAGTACCTCTTTCTGCTGGCAGTGATGTGTCCTCCTTCTGTTTTTCCGACGATCTTCTTGTTGTTCGCCGGAAACCAGAAGTTGTGGAGGACGATGCAACCTTGGATGAACCCATGGGCAAGTTGTTGAGTGTGGTGTGGTGGCCGTTTGTCGGCGGTGGGGAAGCAGATCCAAGGCGGCGAACGACGGCGTAGCAGGAATAGCTCCGGTGCGGTGGACAGTCGCAACAGTGGAGCCGCATCAGTGAGGCGCAGGACGGCTGGTCGGAGTGGTTCTGGTACGGCGCACGTCGGCGTCGGTGTTGTGGAGGCAGCTCTGCCTCGGCTTCAACTGCTAAGTCCTTGAGGGCGTTGCGGTTGTGGTTGCGTTGGACGACAATGTCGGGGTACCGGCTCCGGCGTGATGGAGGAGGGCGAGGGTGGATTGGCCGCTATGGGGTGGAGGACGGAGGAGGCTAGGGTTTCGCGGCTGGTGGAGAGGGTGTTTTCGCGCCCACGGAGTATGAATGGGGAAACGGAGGGAGGCCGGGAACTAAGGGGGAACAATGTTTCGGTTTGAGATGCGCTTGTTTGAAATTTGGGGAAAGTTACAAACTTTGCCCCCATCTAAAATTTTGGACATATTGCGGGTTGGGGGTAGGACAGTCATGTCAGGTGTCCCAAATGTGGGCGGGATAGATTTCGTCCGAGCGCATGGGTGTTTAGGTGCCCACGGCGTATGAATGCTTCTCGGAGGCGGTTGAGACTGGCGTCTTGGTGAAGTTACAAACCTACCCCGGTTTAGACCTTTGGACATCGGGCCGATAGGCTACATGGGCCAGAGTCAGGATAGTAATTTCCTACCACCGAACATTAGTCTCGCGCGGTTTCGGGTGACCATAGGCCTATTTGGCACTTCGTTCAATATTTGGGAGCAGAAGCATTAACGTTTTCGGTTGTCTTGAATTGAACTTTCAGGATTTGTCAAACTTCACAAATCTTTACTCTTGAAAATCCTAAAGCTACAATTATTTTGGAATGGAGGGGGTACATTTGAATATACATTGTACATGAGTATATATTAAAAAATATGCAACTTGCAACAAAGATTGCAAAAAATAAAAAGATTCCAGATATAATCTCCTTGGTTGCAAAAAATAAAAAGTTAGATATGCGTATGAATATATATAGCATGTTCAAACTCACAACAAAGATTGATGCCCCCTTTTACATCTGATTTACAAATGCCATTATCTCGGGTTCAAATAGATGAATGCACTTCCTATGAATTTGAATCTTCGAAACCCCCTTTATGTTGAATTCGACATGTATTCTATTTCGTAGCTAGCAATTTGGAATGTATCCATGCAAGTGACAAATGTATAAAGTGCTTCACACTAACAACATGGAGTGCAATAATTAATGTTTATATATGAATTGCAAACGCATCCATTGCGTGTATTTCAAACCGCTCTCACTCTATGGATCGATGATATGAAATAAACACATGCACATGCTAGAATTCAATAGAGTATGGGTTTCCGATAGACCGATTTTTGTCCATACACAATTTGCAAAATTCATGATCTCATCCGAAAATAATAATGCCATTTATATTTCAATTTAATGCGTAGAACCGCCTTTTACACGTAGATGCACTATGCCTCGCCCCGTTCTCACAAACACGTTATGTATCTCTCTATCTAACACATAAGTGCACACACTTTATATGCATTGGCATTTCTCTTTCACACATTCTCACAATCTCTCTCAGGGTGTCGAGGTGTCTCACGCACATGCTCTCTCTGTTTCTCTCTCTCTCTCTCTCTCTCTCTCTCTCTCTCTCTCTCTCTTTCTGACTACTATGTACCACTCTTTTCACTAATCTCAGTTGGAAAACACTATTTCTCTCGCATGCATATATACACACGCATGGCCTCTACTAGCCCTCTATACGCACATATATGTGCCTACGTGTCTCCCGCACACACATTATCTTTAGGCCTCTCTCGCACACATCCCCCCGACACACCCCTCTCTTAGTAGTTGGCAGATATGATTTCATCATATCATTCGGTAGGATATCCCTGGCTGCTAGGCTGGATGGTAATACGAGGCAAAGTTTTACCCTAGTTCGGACCGGACCCTTGAAGTTGAAGAAAGAGCCTACTCCTGGTACTGTATATTAGTGATAGGGTGTGTACAAAGTACACGTGAATACCAGGCATTGTGCGTGTGTGTATACTATCGACGAACTAGCCCCCAAGCTTGTATAACATACTAAGGGCCTAGGGTTACAAATCATATATAGTCGGCTTATCACCAGTGGGGATAGAGTCCTCCGCGACTCTGGTAGCTTCGTGTTGTACGCCGAGTCCTCCACATGGGTCTTCATATAACACGTCTCGGTCCAACCTATATGTGGCGCAGGATGGAACCGACCCATGAGTCTTCATGTTGACCCACCACAACTAGAAATGATGTGCCCACCACACCACACACGCAATCGGCCACTAAGAAAATAAGCATATACAATAGTACAACAGTATCTAGCTCACGATACGTCTCCATATTTTGTTGATGACACTGACGGACTTTGCTTTTGATGCGTGCTCCGTATTTTGTTGACGACACTTATGATCATTGTATTTGAAGCGAAAGCACAATATGGTCACTGGACTTCAGAATAAGCTCATCACGATCACCACATACATTTTGTCGTGCTAACCAACATGTGGTTGGATGGTTAGGAGGACAGTGGTTTCTCGAGCCCACCAAGGTTAAAGTCCCGGTGCTCGCATTTATCTTGTGTTAATTTCAGTATTTTCTGGCGATGCATGTTCAGTGGGAGGAGACGTTCCACTCGACTACGAGGCACCTATGGTGACTTCCTAAAATCTCAAGATCATATATGCTGGCCCACTCTCTCGAAGGTGCTCATAGGGGTATTCGCGTGTGTGCGCTTATAGAGGTGAGTGCTTGCCGGTATATATGAGCCCTTGCGTTTGTACCGTGTTAAACAAATACATGTCATGATTATACGGTCACTGGCTCACCCATACAACTCCGTATTTTGTTAATGACACAATCAATTAACCAGTCAAACGTTCCACGCGGCGCAACTAGTGTTCCACCATCGGGGCGCGTAACCATGGGGCCCACCTATCAGCCCGTATATGAAAGAAAGAAATGGTAGTTTGAGTCTGTACTGTGTTAATAAAATAGGAGTACATTTTAGGGTGATCATGCATACGGTCACTGGCTCACCATATAGCTCCGTAATTTGTTGATAACACGATCAATTGACCAGTCAAACGGTCCACATTCAGCAGCGCACATTACCATAGGGCCCACCCGTCAGCGCGTATATGAACGACGGAAATGGTAATAAATTAGTGGTCGGTGGGTATTCGAAGTCGTGAGACCTCTGGTTGGCAGTCACCGGCGGTTGGAGGGGGGCGTTCATTGGGCGGTGGGGTGGGGATCGCCGG
>NC_057804.1:426926887-426943634 GCF_018294505.1 Triticum aestivum | reverse complement strand
GGCAGTGGGGAGTGGTATCAGGGAGGGCGGGTCAGCGTGGTGGCGCGGGCCGGCCGCGGGCAGCGGGGGCTGGCGGCTCAGGGGGGGGTGGAGTTTGATGATAAACTGGAGGCCCTTGATTTCATATCCAATTGCTGGAAAACCTAATGACCAGAGATGAAAAAGTCAGTCGACTGACGTGTAGCCTCACCCCGCACGTACACATGCACGCACGCGAGACACACACGCATGCAGGCGTGCAACACTGACACATACACATAACGTACACATGCATGCACGCAAGACACACACGCATGCAGGCGTGCAACACTGACATGTACACATGCACGCATGATGGCGTGCAACACTGACACGTACACACACACGCATGCTGGCGTGCAACACTAACACGTACACATGCACTCACGAACACACGCACGTACGCACCCATGCATGCAACACTAAAACATACCCTTGCACGCACGCAACATCGCATGCCTGCATGCACACAGCACACGACGCAAGACACATGCTCAACCTATATGTGCATGCACCCTTTGTTAAGGACATGGATTGTTACGGGTATTAATCAATCTTATCTGTGATAAGCAGAACATTGATGTTTGCAGCAGTCTTTATGAATCACAACGTATCGAACGGGCTATCAACATAGTAGGCTTATCTACATGAAAAAGATGATGTCACACTCAATGAACAATCATCGGTTTGTGAAATGCCCGCTTCTGACCGCCTTGGCCCACCAAAGGTTCTTCTGCTGTGCGCTGCCTACGTTGGGTCACTGACATGTAGGCCATGCACCCAAAGAGCCCACACGTCAGTGGAAGAACGGTGCATGTCCTAGGTCAGAGTCGAGGGCGCCACTCGTTGCATGCCCAGCTGAACACGCCTCTGTGCCGCATTCAAACGCCTCCATGAAACCCGCCCGTGTGGAAGCCGAGAAACCCACTCTGGACACACGTACGTTCATGACCGGGCTGGCGTTAAACGCAACGCCGGCCGAGCTCCTCCCGACCGTCGTCTATTTAATCTCCTATTTAAACAAGGACAAACGCCGGCCAAGAATCGCACACCTTCGCCGCTCCCCTATCTCCTCCGCCATTTTGTCCACTCTTACAATGGCTTACGAAGAGTAGTTATTCTGCATCCAAGACGGCTGGGTAGCCCGCCGGATACGAGCTATGCAGCTTGCTGATCCACCTCCCTCCCCTCGCCAGACAGAGCCAGTTGCCGCCCCAAGACAACGCGTGCTTCAGTAACTCGCCGCTCCAGGCCAGCTCGACGAGGAGTAGCGCACGGGCGTCGTTGCTGTCGTCCATGCCGCCGCCTCGTACTGCATCTCCCGTTTCTACGGTCGAGACTCCCATGCCGGCGGCCGCGCCATGGAAGCAGCGACAGAAGCCGGGTGCGAGGAGAGCGACGAGTCGGTGGCCAGCGCCTCCGCGTCCGCCGCCATCATCGAGGAGAAGTAGAACACGAGAGGCCGCCGCCGCTTGAGTCCCATGAAGGCCACCGCGGAGGCAAAGCCGGCGTACACAACAGGTGTCTTGCCGGATCCTTTTGTTGCGAGGACCTCCGTCGACCCTGCATGGGCTCCACAGAAGAGGGGAATGTTAGGATGAACTCGAGCTTGTGCCGGCCATGGCGAAGTAGTGGCCGGTGATGAACTCGAACCGGTGTCGGCCACCATCATCTTCGGCACCAGCCAATGATATCAGTTGGGCAGTGGGGAAGCGAGCCGTCCTTTGCGCTGAAGCATATACCTCTGGGGCTCCCGGCAGTCCGGTGATCATGCTGCCGGACATGAGGAACACAATCGATCGGCGGGCGACCATTTAGGCCAGGTATTATATACCTGTGCTGTCCAGAACTAGCACCGCGTAGTTCATTTGAATGTAATGAAATCCGTCATGTTTGTATGAAAATCCGTCATGTTTGTATGAATATCAATTTGTCTACGTGTTTGCGTGAATTTCGTCCGGCTGGATGGCGTAATTTGCGGGTCGGCGGTCGGTCTGCGGGCGGCTCGGGCGGCGTTATGGGACAAAAAAACACAACTCGTGCGAGCTTGTATCCAACGTGCACGCTGGAGGATGCATGACAGCATGAGCACCCGAGCCATTCCTCGTTCATCGGTGGCAAAGGCACCGGTGGACAAAAGGGTCGCCAATATTTTGGCTACCCCAGGAAAGATCCAAACAACCCCTCCCAACATATTCAAATCCCTCGTTCGCCGTGGAATTTTGCCATGTGTTGTTTTCATGGACTAGCAAGATTCCTGTGCATTGCACAGAACATCAAGATGCATTTTTTTACAAACTCCCGCATGCATGCAAGGGATAATTAATGTCCTCCTTTGCTAGTACCACGAGGCAAACACCATTAATATTGCATCGGTTAGTGTTAGTGGCCTTGTATATTTGCAAATTGTACTCCCTCCGTTCGGAATTACTTGTCGAATAAATGAATGTATCTAGATGTATTTTAGTTGTAGATACATACATTTTTGTGACAAGTAATTCCGAACGGAGGGAGTAATTTTGATAGTGGCCCCTTGTATATAAAAATGGAGGGAGAAAGATGATAGATAAGGTGAGGAGGAGTGGGGCGTGGTGGTGACTGGTGGTCGGACTGGGCGGAGGCATGGGGATGGACGGCGCATTATGTCTAGGTTTGTATCTCTCTCTCACACACTACGTAGGTGGAGGACATGCACGAAGAGAAGAGGTGCACGCACGGTGCACGTACTCCCGTCTCTTTCCCAACCACACCCGCGCGGGTACACGGTGGAGCTCATTACTGTATGAAAAAGGCAGCCCACGTGGTAATTTGGCATGTGTACTGGTTGTCCACTTGGTGGAGGGAGGATCGTCTACCACGGGTGAACAAACAAATTGCAACTTGACGTGTTATGCTAAAAAAGAGGCAAACAATGTGGGGCCTACCTTAGAGGCAAGGCTCTATACACTGGAGTAATTTTGATGTGTCCCGTCAACTCGCAGAACGAGGAGAAGCTTGCTTAGTACGCCGTATCCCCCGCCCACGGGCGTGGTGGCTCGCAGGATGAGGTGAAGCTTGCTTACGAGTAGTAGTAGTAGTACTCCTACTACTGTACGCCTTACGCCTGCTCCCTCGCCCACGCGCGCGGTGGCTCGCAGCACGAGGAGAAAATTTTAGTACTACTCCCACTAAATTTCCATGAACTTGTACATGCATTGGTTAGTTTCCTCTTGACACTGCTTGCGTTGGGTGATCTAACGTACCTCGAAATCCAACGTGTAATGGTACTACTACTAGTATAGTAGAATTGAGACTTATCAAACGGAAAAACGAATGTTTTTTAGATGAGCCCTATAAACCCTAGTGGGTACGTACTCCGTAAAAACAGATTTTTCCAAAACTAAGTCGCTCCCTTTCATGAATTCTATAGTATACTCCTCTGTCGACGCTCCCTTTCATGAATTCTGTACTTCCTGTCGCTGACATGTGGGATATATAGCAACCGGGTCGACGTGTCAAGCACCAAATAATAGTGCAGAACAGCAGGGGGGACGCACCCCACTCGTATCGGCCCAGTAGTAGTAATGAGCAATAAGACGTCAAATCACAATGCCGCACCTTCCCAGACGGACGAAGCAACCATTATTTCACACTTCGGTTCACCATCATCTCAAACCACGCAGTATTGCTTCTGCCTCAAGAGGGACACACGCATTGCCTTGGTTCATCATGACACGTGGGACCGCATGACAAGCCATGCTCCCTCGCCGATCGCTCGGTAAAATCACCCCATTTTTACTATACTTCCCCCGTATCGGTTTACTACATGGCATGCACGTCATTCTAGGTTGAGAATTTAACTGGCTATATATGTGATGAACAGTACTCCAGCCTTTTAAAAAATGTATACTTTTGTACAGTAGTACTATCGATGGATTGTGCCGTGGAGCAAAAATTGAAATTAAAAAAAGGTGGTACATATAGAGAGCGCTCGTCGCCAAATTATGCATATAGTACTATTAAAAAGCTAGTACATGCTTAATTGGGGTGCCAAATTCTATTAAAGAAATACTAGTAGTATGTATCATACTGAGGAGTTAAAGTAACGAGAAGAAACATAACATAGTTCTACTGGGGCTCAGCACAACACACCCCTCAAATTCAACTAAGCACACCTGAAATTAAACTATGCAACTAATCCAATAGACACTGCATTAGAACCACCATGAGCAACGATATTGACACCTTACTCACTTGGAGGAGTCCTCGTCCATGTCCTCGACTTCGTCCTTGTCCCTCTTCCTCTTGGTCGATACTTCTTTGCTTGAACCGCACACTTGGCTCTTGCTCTTCATCCAACCCTTGTAGATATTGAAACAAAGGTAGCCATCCATTGCGGCGTAGTGGATGTTGTCTATATCTAGTACATTCCGCTGCCATGCATGACGACGAAACGTGTAATGAGGTTTCTCCAGTTTACCGTACGAAGGATGAACCATGGCTCCTGCCAGGGTCAGCGTTGAAGGCTGGCCACCGAAGGGCAGCAGCTGATTCTTCTGGAGGTCGAAGGGGTTGCCTACAACGAGGCCTATCCGACGCAAGACTTCTTTGTCGTTACCAAAGTCTACAGTAACGAATTTGACTAGGTTGCTCTCGAGGAAGTTCTTAAAATCCAGGCATTCAACGTCGGCATGGCATATGTGGTAGACCAAGCATAACTCATGCATGCAAACCTGGATCACGGTGGGCTTCTTCCTCTCTTCGTCCTTTAGATCCTTCTCTCGTCCCAGGACTGTGGCGTACTCAACATCTAGCCCAGCGACCCACTCATCATCCGAGTCTTCGAACATGCGTCTGAAGCGAGAAAGGCATCCTTTCACCGTCGCGGAAGAACGGGTGTAGATGACGTCGAACTCATTGCTGATGATGGTTCTAACCTTGTACTCACTGTCGATCATGGAGATTTGGGACACCATGGATTTGGGAGGAGGGTTAGGATTAGTGGAACTGCCGTAATGTGAATGGACGGGACGACTAGGAGCAAACCGCTGTAGTATTGAAGGACGTGCGGGGATGAGTAGGAGTGAACTGCCAGCGTGCGAACGGCAGGGTAGTGGCTTTCCATTCTCCCATGATACGGGCTTTCGAGAGCCCTTGGATCTGAGATCGAACGGCTGCATGGCATGATTCTAGACCTATGGGTGAATATCCTATCCTGGAGGGTTATTCTGCAATTTTTCAGCAACTTAGCATGCGACCGTTTGATCTTAGATCCAAGGGCTGCCAGTAGCCCGTATCATGGTCGCGCCTACCACGACCGTCGCGTCGCTCGCGCGGTCGCGCCCTTGGAGATTTAACATGGTGTGTTAGGCTATCTGGTGTTGGCATGTCATACATAGTCATCACTTAGTCACTCATACTATAACAAGGTTAGCTATAAGGTTGGCTATAAGTGTATTTTTTACTCCTCTCTATCTCTTTCTTCGTACTCCCTCCGTCCCATAATATAAGAACATTTTTGACACTAGGACACAGGGAGTACTAGTATTTATTGCATTTTCCAAGGAGTGACCTCTTCCAGTGAAATGGTGTTGCTAAGTTTGCTTCATTTAATTAGCTATAGACTCAAAATTGTCTTTTCACCTAGGTACACGCGCTTAGCACCGTTTCTTCCTTGGGTCACCAAACTAGTCTCTCTCTTCTTGATTAACTTGCCACATCAGACTTTATGCCTATGTGGCAAGCTTAGCACCTGTAGGAGCAAGTAAAAGTATGTATAGTAGTGCGCTTTACATGGCATTTTTGCATATGTGGAGGAAAGAGAGGCAAGGAAAAAGTGGAGAAGTGGGCTCTCATGCAAGAGCCAGCCTCTACTACATGGTGGAGCATTGGGAGAGGCACCTGTATGGAGGTGGTCAGGAATCGGGAGACTCACGCCGGTTGTAGCACCGCAGTTAAAATGATAATGGCAAGTCAAATCACAGGGCCCCACCTGTCCAGCAGTAACTCACTGTCAAATCACACAGCCCTACATTTGCAGCATCCTACTCCCTCGTCTTCTCGCGTCTCTGTCGAACCGACTAGGCGGAACTGCCCCGCCTACCGCGAAGGAAAAGCCCCGCCCTCGACTTTTAAATACAACTACATCCGCTTAAGAATCCAATGATATAGTAGTACTTTTTGTGACATAGTAACTCATATTTAGTTAGTCAAATGGATGACCTAGAATTACGTGCATGCCCTATAAACCGAGATGCCTAAAAATAAAAAACCGAGATAGAGAGGGTAGTTCAGCACATATCTTTTTAGATCAATATAGTCGGGATTCACCAAGGATCAAAACCAAGTGGTAGGCTGCTCCTGTCGTGTTGGTGTAGCAACTCAAGCAAGGTCAGTCCGCACACGAAATGGCGACACACTTAACAGGACCCCTTTGGCCGACATGTGGCTCATCCACTGTCTTGTTCCACGTGCGATGCACCAAATTACAGTTCGGAGCAGCGGTTGGAACTGGAGGCACCCCGGTCATAGCACCGCAGTAGTATGAGAAACGAGGGGTCAAATCACAAAGCCCCACCTTTCCTGCATTAAGCTGGATAGACAAAGCAACCATCATTTCACTCGGCGCAAGAGCATAAAGAAAAGAGAAAACAATGATGCGTGCGGCAGCTACCTAGGGCACCCTAGGGTAGGGTAGGGGTCTCCACTACATATCCTTTTTTTAAAGCGCCTCCACTACAAATCGGCTTCTCCCTCGTCCTCTTGAAGAAAACCGATGATGAGTGCGACAGTAGGGTTTGTAGGAGTACTACGACATGCGGGGCCACGTCATAGTAAACGGGTTCGAGTCGATGCATGTGTGGGCCGCTTGGTTTTACGTGAACAAGGCAGCATTTTGGGTTCGGGACCAGTGGAGATATAGTACGTACAAAAAATTGTGGACGTAGGTCCAACCGAAAGGCAATGATGCATTGAACGCATGAGATTTTGAAACCAAATTATGAATACATACACACTATAGCATGTAAAGCTTTGAGTCATATATGCATGATGTAGATGTTCGTTTAGTTCTTATAGTTCATCTCATTCAAAATCAATTAGTTTTATAAAAATGTTAAGATTCACGGGGTTGTGCATTGTAAAGCATAAAGTAAAAAACAAATAATGGCAATTCATTTAAAAAACAACTATGATACAGAATATTCTAGAACAAAGGAGAAGTGCTTGTGTTTTGAGGTTTGTGCATTATGCTTAAGTTCAACCATGGAGTCTTCTAAATTGTACATGTGGCAGGTCTGGTGGAATGTTGATGATATCCAATGGCCAGTAGTGCTCGGATTCGCCATCTCTGCACTATCGGATTAGCTTCATCTAGCGACCATCTTTCAAAGTTATTGGCACACTATATAGTTTTTGTGCCATAGTTGCATGTTTTGGAAAAAAGCTACTAGTGGGTTGTACTATGTACTTAGGAATAGAAGATGTATACATGTAAGTTGTAGGGAAAGAGATGACATGGAGCATCTCAATTCCTATGAGTAGGGATTGGAAAAGAGATGTCATTTGGTTCACATCATAGGAACTTTTCTATTGAATCTAGAGATGACATGTATCTCAATTCCTATGAGGAGGGATTAGAAAAGATATGTAATTCGGTTCAGATCATAGTAACTTTTCTATTGAATATACACTAATGTTTATTTTCCTTTGAAATTAAGGGAGTATAGGAATCCATTCATTTGAACCAAGTGGCTCTAAAGCTATAGAAATGATATCATGTTTATTTCCTTTGAAATGTGGAGTATATGAATCTATTCCTATGAACCAATTGGCTCTAAAGGAAAAAATCCTATAAAAATCATATCATATAGAGTTCCTATAATATTCCTCGACACCAAAGGATGGTTGAAATTGATGCGGGTGATACGATGGTCTTATTTTGTAGACTCCTCCCCCATCTTTATAGTTACCTCTCAAAGATGAATGAAATGATATATACAGGGTATTCTACATGTGCAATTTGGTACACGAAAACTCGGTAAAAGTTTGCGAGGTTCGGATTTTCAATAAAGCTATATGCACTGCATTTCGGAACGGAGGGAGCATACGGCAGTTGCTAACACTCACGTGGAAGATTTGTGTGTAGGAGGAGTGTCTGTTCTGTTAAATGACATGACAAAACTGACACTGTCGAATGCCGATCTAACGGTTCTTACAGCGTTCGTCAGGAAAAGGCTTGTGGCGAATGTTTGTCGGATAATGATTTACAGACACATGCATTGCATTGATACGTGCCCCCCTCCCTCTCACGCACACGCACCCTCACGAGTTACGACTCTCTCGAGTCCTCTCGCAGACTCGCACGTTGCACCCATCGTCTATCTGCAGGTAGACGTCATGCACATATGTGCTCTTCACACCCTACCCTCAGAACTTCTAAAAAACAATAGACGTCGCACACATTTTATTTTGGCTCACACGTCACACACTTATACTATTACTCTTGCGGCGAATTGGGCATAGAATATTGTACTCTCACGAAGAGAAGCGGTGCACACACACACTAGTTCTCTCACACCCACTCACTGGTAGACGAGGAGCGCATTTTTTTGAATTTGGTACAACAAAATCACTCCACTATATATATAAGAAGGAGCCTTAGCGCTTGCTTTACTAGGGTTCCTCTCGTTCACTCTCTCATGCTATCCAGTTCTAAGCAAGACATAGGTGGCCACACTCTCTCGCAGCTCACGGCTAGTCACAAATCCGGCCGGACAACCTCGACCGGGGCAGGGGTGTAGGTGCATCGTTCACGCTGTCGTCGGCGGCGAGGGAGGAGACCAACGGCTGCCCGCGCGTCCCGATCGGCAGCCGTGCCGTTCTCTCCGAGAGAGCGCCGGCTCGATAGTGCCTCCGACCCCTTCTTCCTCCTTGCGGTATTGTGGCCAAGATGCGGCCTCCCGACGGCGTCTTTGCCACATGCCGACAACCCTCAGCTATATATTCCTTCGCAACCTGCCTTTCTCTACTACCCCAGCTCCCTTCGTGTGGATCTTTTTCTACTTCCGTCCGCTATTCCAAAGCCACCTAGACTTTTACTATTATTAGAGGTAAAGCTAGTTCATACAGTCGACTCTAAGAGTTGGTTCAAACAGGGAAGAAAGTGGGAAAGCTGTAGCATGAATCTAGGACTTGGTTCTAAGAGGAAACGGGGGAAAGTAGTAGATACTGGCTACCCAACCGGTCACTTGGTTGAAAAGACAAAGAAAGCATGGTGGATGGTGAAGGGTGGGGGGAAGTGTACCTATCTCTTGGTTGAAAAAGGAAAGAAAGTGACAGGGGTTGGGGGACAACACAAATGAGAATGAGCAGGTCTAGATTTCCTGTGCTCACATAGGAAAATGTCGCCGAGGAGATAAAAAATGGGACAAATGCAGACATGCTGCCTGAGTGTTTGCTGCTCTCGGCAACCACATCTGCCTCACCAGTTTATGCCCCTGCTATCCCTATGCCCATATCGCTACCGTTAATGTAAAATCACATGAAGCATTAAGCAATGCCACCTAATGTCACTATAAGTAATGGTCTAGTGCCATCGATAAATTCAAGCAATGCCACCACCATTTTATGAAGTGCTTCCGTCTTGCTTTATTTCCCATGAATTGTGTTTTTGCAGTTACACTTAACTCTCACACCGCTAACATTGCTTCATCCCAGTGGAACTACGCAAATTTGATTGCACATTTACTAACCATGTGCTACTCTCATGACAGTAATACTAATGCTATTGTTCTGCATGGTAATCTAGTGGCATTGTTGATGTGATGTGATGCTACTTACTTAAGGACTCTTCATACTGTCAATCTAGTGCCAATTATAACACAATAGATGCTGTTGTTAATCATACGCCACTGCAAATATCTGTCACTATTTAAATAACCGTATTTTGTATTTGCGCAAACAGGGATGTCTATCTCCATATCGTTTCGGGATGTCTGTCTCCGTATCGTTTCTATCCGCGTAATCAAAAGCACACACCTCAGTTTTAGTACAACTGCGCAAAATGAGATGGCTATCCCTCATTGCCATCATCTAACCTCCAGTCTTCAAGGTATTCCTACATTGGTAGTAACTAAGGTAGAATGACCAACGCAATCTAAAAGAAGCTGATTCGTACATTTTACTTCCTGATTGCAGTGCAGGGACAAGCAAAAACAACTGCATCCTAGTCTGGAATGCACTTTCTGCCAGTTCTTCCACAGACCAAGGACTAGCTGGCACGGCTGCACGGTGGTTTTTTGGACAGGTGCGCGGACAAGAGGCATTGTGGTCTGCTTATTTCTGCAAATAACAGTGCTTAAATTTAGTGGAATGCACAAGCATTTCAACTGGTCAGTACACTGCATGGTTCAGTTCAGCATTCTAGCTGAGACCACAATTATAATTGGTTATTCTGGAATGAGAGAACCTAACCCTGGATGGTGGCAACAAGAAAAAACCAGAGTGAACTCCAGGAAATTTAAGCCTGCCGGGAGGCCCTTTGCTTAGAGAAGCCTTGCTTGTTTTTTCCTAATTTGTAAACCTTCTCACAACTTTGTCTTTTGCTGTGAACTAGTATATGTTTGTTATGTTCTATGAATCATTGACATGTATAAAATTGCTTAACTTATGCTTTTCAAGTTTTTTATGAAGACGAGTTTAATGTGAGTGTTCCACATGAGTGCTGGACTAGCGTGTGAATGTTTGGAATTTATTACATTGTGGCCTCAATTAACTGCATGAACCACTTTAACAAGATACATAGTTGCTTATATGTCAGACAACAGATTGTTGATTGTTAGCTGGTCGATAGCCTAGTGTTGAAGCAAGCTGAGCCAATGTGTCGTGTTTTGCACAACTGCTTACAAGTGGGGTAGCACCAACAGTGTTTATAAGTACTTATGTATACGTCGGCGCACAGTTCTCGAACGAGTGCTGTATTTCATCAAAAAAAAACACTGCTCGTATGATAAACCGTGAAAACTTATGTCTTACCATGCCATATTCATGAAAAAACTAGTGAGGACGCATCTGTTTCGGCAACAATTACGATGGTTCTCACATTATTCACGGGCACACAAAAGTAACAGCAGTTCCCATAAACGGATTCAAATAGAGTACTAGCCCCAGAGGGGTCGTTAACAGGCAAGGTTCGGATAATTAGACACAATCCAAACTACTATTAAACACTAGCTGGGGCAACTATTTCATGCGTCGATCTAATTTGGGCTGGACACAAGACGGACCTTGCCATGAACATCATCGAGGACGTCCCGCAGCAGCTCAATCCTGTGAACCTTCATGAAGACAACCTTGTGGCCTTGCCACTGATAAACTTGTTTGTGGAGGCATGCCACGTCATCTTCCTGCGTAAGCTTGACAAGAACAGTATGCCTCACAAACAAAGGAGTAGCTTTGAACTTCTTGTGCTTCAGTACACCCTAGACAACACGCCTGACAACAGTGAGGCTGGAATACAACTCTTCATTGGTATAACCGCAAATGGCTTCCAGGATCCAACAACCTAAGAACTCTGTTTTCCTAGTGCGTATATTCAGGTCATCCGCCTCATAGCGGGTGACATGTACAACCACACAATCCTTGTCTGCATTAGGGTTCTAATTGAAACAGAAACAAATTCTGAATTACTTTTCAGTATAAGAAACACAAGTTATTTAAACCACTATGTATAGCATGGCATCAAAGCTAATAAACTTTTGCATTATTAATCTCCACATACTTAGATGAAAAACCACAATCGAGATCGGCAAAGAAGAAAATCTCCTTGGGCAGCTCAGCGGGGGGGGGGGGACACATCCTCGAAGGGGGAAAACTGCTCTGAAGTGCCACAAGGGCTGTATCCTCAAACGGGGCATTGACCATCTCAGTAGTGGCCGTGAGAGTATCTGGGGTCGGGTCGGTGGCTGCCTCCATCTTCTTGGAGATCTCTATCTCGTGGGAATCAGCCTCCCGCGTCTGCTCCAATATCGGCAGATCTTTGCCTGGTTCTCCTTGGTCCATCATGAAACTGACGATTACTAGGAGACCACTGAAAGGAAAACACAATAGCAATGACAATGAAACAAAAAAGAGAGTGAGGATCGGTTACTGCTTTGCAAAAGTTCTTTTTTTTTCTCTGAATGAAAATATACCAACATCACAGATCCGCTTACCTTCCCTTCATTGGGAGAGAAGAACAGTGGCGCTTACCTTACCAACATACTTAATCCTTCTTCCTTCTGGGATGGTGAGAAAAATCGACTTACTGGCACAGTCAATGTTCCCTCCATACTTCGATAACCAATCCATGCCTAATATCACATCCAGTCCTTGTGACTCCAATACTATTAGGTCTGAGGGAAACACGTAGTTACCAATCCTTAATGGTAACCGATCACACCATAGGCTAGCCATATACTCTGCTCCTGGCGAGGTTACTAACATGGGTGACCTAAGGGCTTGGGTTGGTAGTTTAAACTTATCCATAAATCCCCTTGATATGTATGAATGCGATGCACCAGTATCAAAAAGAACGATTGCAGTAAATGACTTAACCAAAAACTTACCTATTACTGCATCTAGCTGTGCTTCAACCTCCTCCACGCTAACGTGGTTCACTTGTCCCCTGTTGAAAGGGTTGGGCTTCTTCCCAGATCTTCCATTGCCATTTCCATTCTTTGCTTCAGAACACTCTGTGGCATAATGTCCATTCTTCCCGCACTTGAAACAAGTAATGTGATGTAGATCCTTCATGGCGGGCGTTGCTGGGTTGGAACGGTTCTGACCGTTGCTTCCTCCATTACCATTCCCATTCTTGGGGCCACTATGGTTGTGCGAACTTCATCCATTGTGATTGTGACCTCCATGGTTATGTTGCAGGGGTCCTCCCGAGTTCGGGGTAAAACGGGGTCTCTGTTGAGCTCCGGAATTGTACTTCCCTTGTCCATACTTCCTCTTGCAGTTGTCAATCTGCTGCTGCTTCCCTTCAATCATGAGAGCTCTATCTACCAACTCCTAGTAGTTGTTGAAGGTTGCCATCATTAACTGCATGCTCAGCTCATCATTCAGTCTTTCCAGAAACTTCTCCTGCTTAGCTGCATCTGTAGCAATGTCATCTGGGGCATAACATGCTAACTTACTAAAATCATCCACATACTGGCCCACTATGCATCCTCCTTGGCGCAAGTTGCGAAACTCGCGCTTCTTCATGGGCATAGCTCCTACTGAAACATGGGCAGTGCAACAAGCCTGCTAAAACTGGTCCCATGTGACAGTGTCGATAGGGTAAGTGGCCGTGAAATTCTCCCACCATGATGTTACGGGTCCATCAAGCTGATGTGCGGGAAATCGCACTCTCTCCGCATCTATGCATCCTGCAATGGTCAACTCCCTTCCAATCTTGCGGACCCAATCATCTACAACAATCGGCTCAGTGCTACTAGAGAACACCAGCGGATTCAGCCTTAGAAAATGGGCTAAGTGATCAATAGATGGTGGTGGTGGTGGCTTGTTGTTGTTGTTCCCCTGATTCTGATTCTGGACTAGTATATGCATCAATGCATTCTGCTGCTGGATCAACTGGGTGAGCTCCGGCGGGAAAGAAAATCCATTGTCGCATCTCAGAGGCATCTGATGGGTTTAGAAAAGATGAGAAAACAGAATTGAATGAGATCTAGAGGGAAAACACTACCCATATGCACATGAGACAAACACAATCTTATCACTTCAATCAATTCAAACAAGGGCATACGTCGGTCTAACTATAGTTACAAAAGTGTTTGAACTATACTATATACATGGGGGAATACTACTACTGATATGGTGGTCAACTAGAAAAATTGATCGGTGGAAGACTCCATAATATCTGCTCCAGCTTCATCAACAAAGTCATCATCGCTATAGTCGGGGTCCGAGTCAGTGTCGTCGATGATGATGTAATTCTCCAGACAAGTGGAATCGTCGTCTTCTCCTCCTGGTGCGGGGTCTCCCATGAATACTCCTAGCTTCCTTGTCAGATCGTCATTCTTCTCCACGAGTATCGTCATTTCCTCCTCATATCCATCACATGTAGACTTGAGTTCTTCCTCCAGCTCCATGATCCTAGTCATTGCCTTCTTCAGATCTATCATGCTTGCATACATCTGGTTCTCCTGGCGACGAATGTGCTGGTTTAACTCCTGGATGAAAGCTGCAATGGATCTATCCTTCCTGGTGCTGATCATCTCCCATTGCTCATCTCGGTGCCCACAAATCTGGTAGATAGTATCCTTGAGATCCTTGTGGTAAACTTCTCCAATGTGCCCCATGGTGATGTGGGCTGCCATGCTCTTTCCTAGACTCCAAGTTGGTGCATCAAACGAAAACTCTATGGGCTCAGTGACTGGCATGAACGTCCTTCCTGGAACTTGAACTCGAATCATCTAGCGCTCCTCTTCAGGTAAAGTGGTGATGTAGGTCCTGGTGAAGCTTGGTATTCCGATGTTCATGTATCTAGTGACTTCCTTCAAGTGTCGTCCAAAAGGTGTATCTTCATCCGGTTGTGTGAACTTGTTCCTTGCATCCGCCATCCAAAAGAGTAGAAAAGGGAGAGGAGTAAGAAATGAGAAGAGAGTAGTGATCTAGGGCTTTAGCTTAGTGGTCGTGTCCTATAGTGAGCATGTGCTCTGATACCATCTTGTAGAGACCAGACCTCAAACAGTCTGATCTCTGTGCATCAGTGTCATCCCTGGATCAGTAATGCTGACATGCACAGTACTCGAGGATTTATAACAAAGTAGCAATCACACACTTATTACATCGAATGTCTCAAAAGAGAACTTATTACAATAATATGGCTTAGGTCCATCTAAAACGATAACAACAGAAGGCTTGGAAGATAAAGTGAGTCCATCAACTCCAACGGCATCACTAAGTGAAAGACAACGACCTATGGCACCTTACTCATCGTCTGAAAAGTCCGCAACATGAACGTTGCAGCCCGAAACGGGTCAGCACATGGAATATGATGGCAATGTAACACATAGAGTAATGATCAAAATAATTGCTATCTCTACATGCACATATGGCTGGTGGAAAGCTCTATGGTTAACAGTTTTACATAAAGCCAATTTTCCCCTACAACAAAGGAATAAATTTTATTTAACTATTATGGTGGTTGTTAAACATTGAGAAGGTTCCTCCAACTCAATCCCAATTAAACATCATCATTAAACCCAATCAAATTATATTTAGAGTGATGAGATCAACATGATAATCCAAGAATTAGATACTCAAAACGTCCATAACCGGGGACACGACTAACCATGATTAGTTTATACACCCTGTAGAGGTTTGCGCACTTTTCCCCACAAGACTCGAATACATCCATGGTCGGAGATTCGAGACACAGTCGTTCTGAAGCATTAACTCTCTACTCTGGATAGACAGTACCACCTACAACCCACTACATCTGCTAGTATACCTCTTCAAGAGCTTCACGCAACTTGCTCAACTATGCCAGAGCCCATATTGGCTTGTGGCTGCACACGGAAGTTTCTAGCATGAATAATCTTACGATCCCTTTGAGCCTGGGTGGCAGACTGTAGGATGATCACACGGGTACTCCGGGATATCCTAAGACAACACTGGATTCTCCAGGTGCCCTAACAACCACTGGGTACTCCAGGGTGCCTCAAGCAATCCACCAGATGTGCATTTAAGTAACCACCTTAATTCAACCATTAATTAACAATACTCACATCTGTCATGAATCACTCGAACCAAACCACGTCTACGAGCATAGCATAGCAATCCTGAGCATAACATAGAAGTAACTCTCAAAGGTTTGATAACAAACAGGGCAAATAGGTACTACCTCTACTTCCCAAAACCCACATGTTAATCAGATCCTAACCATGCAATGTTTGAGGATTGATCTAATGCAATAAAACTAGGTAGTAAAGAGGTATGATCAAAGTGTTACTTGCCTTGCTGATGATCCGTGAAACCTAGAGACTCGTAGTAGAACGCTTCACACTGCGGGTACTCTATCGCAAACAAACAAGCATACAATAAGCACTCAATTAGAAGCACGGGTAAAACTCAAATAAGAGATCTAACCAGAAAATTCAACATAAGAACTTCGGTTTGCAAAAAAGAATCAAATCAAACGAAGCAACAAAACTCAAACTACGAAAGAAACAAGATCCGTTTACTAATCTAGACTTAAGTCAAATTTTATAGTACCAAAATCTTGTTCAATTTGATTAAACATAAAGAGGGCTTCGAGATGAAGATCTAGGCGCTTGAATCGCCTGATTCCAATAAACGAGCGAAAAGATAAACTAAAACGAAAATTAGTGCAGAAATCACGATCGAAAATAATCGCGGAAAAAACCCCGGAAAAAGAAAAACTGACGAACAGGCTAACAAACGAATGTTCGCTGTCTGCGGCTAACGGGTGAAAACCGTTCGTTAAAACAAACATACGAACGGGCGTTCGCTAAATAACTAAACCGGAAAAAATAAAACCTATCTAAAAAAATAACCGCGGGTTCTAAAAAAACGAACGGTTTTCTAGCGAAAACTGGCGGCTACCTCGGTTCGCGTGGCGGCGGGGGCGGTGGTCAACTCCGGCGGTGTCGGCAGGGTCGGTCGTGGGAGCGGCGTCCTGCGGCGGCAGGTGGTGGCGCGGGCGGCGGGGCGGCGGCTGGCGCGGGTGGCGGCGACGTCC
>NC_057804.1:426900968-426926306 GCF_018294505.1 Triticum aestivum | reverse complement strand
CGTCCGGCGGCGGCGGCGGCGGTGGCGAATTAGTGTTAGGGTCTCGGTGGGTGGGTTGGTGGGCTGTGTGGTTGGGGGCGCGGGTTATAAAGGCCGGCCAGGCGAGTCCTAGTCGGGCACAGCCCAGCTAGGTCGGTTGACTTTTTTAAAAATAATTCCACGTAGAAAAACAATGAAAAGAAATACTAAACGGATTATAAAAATCCTGAAATAAATTTTCCCCGTCCTCCGAAAATATAGCGGACAAAGCGAACATTTATTTGGGCCTATAATGCAATTTTGAAAAACGCATATTTTTTCCTAATTCAAATAAAATAACAATAAAATTCTTATTTGATTTTAATATTTAACCTGCAATATTTCTTTATTTTGGGGAAGTCATTTTATCCCCTCTCTTTTATTTCATAATGGAAATATTCGAAGAGAAAAATAATTAAAATCAGACGATCCTCTTTTCAAAATTTGAGAAAACTCAAATATGAAAATAACGAAATCCCCAACTCTCTCCGTGGGTCCTTGAGTTGCGTAGAATTTCTAGGATCAACCAAAATGCAATAAAATATGATATGGAATGATGATTTAATGTATAACATTCCAAATTGAAAATTTGGGATGTTACAAATGGACTATGATTGATTCCCTATACTTGTGGATCATCAGGGCTACGCCGAGCGCTACCGAAACAACAAAGACGGAGGAGTTACGAAGTACGGGAGACGGAGGGGCCAAGGGCATGTGTGTACTCTTGGGGGCGCCCCTCCCCTCTATATATAGGTGGAGGGGCATGGTGGCCATCCCTCCAAGCCCTAGGTGCGCACCAAGGGGAAGGAGTTGGAGTCCTAGTCCAGTTCCCTCCTTTTCCATATAGAGGTGGACTTTCCACCTTTCCCAAGCCACATGGGCCTTGAGGGACTTGTGCGCCTGGCCCAATAAGGCCAAGGCACCTCCCCTCAGCGCATGCTGGCCCTTGGGATGTGGTGGAACCCTTGGTGGACTCCCAGACTCCTTTGGAAGTTTTCGGAACCTTCTAGGATCTTCCCGGTACAATATCGAAAAAACTGAAACTTTTTCCGGAACCTTGAAAGCAACTTTCCATATATAATTCTTTACCTCCAGACCATTTCGGAGCTCCTCGTTACGTCTGGGATCTCATCCGAACTCCGAACAACATTCAGTCACCAACATGCATATTCCAGTATTACTCTAGCGTCACCGAACATTAAGTGTGCATACCCAACGGGTTCGAGAATCATGTAGACACGACCGAGACACCTCTCCGGTCAATAACCAATAGCGGAACATGGATGCCCATATTGGTTCCTACATATTCCATGAAGATCTTTTATTGGTTGAACCACAATGTCAAAGATTCAGTTAATCCCATATGCAATTACCTTTGTCCAGGGATATGTTACTTGCCCGAGATTCGATCATCGGTATCTTCATACCTATTTCAATCTCGTTACCAACAAGTCTCTTTACTCGTTCTGTATACAAGATCTCGTGACTAACTCATTAGCCACATTGCTTGCAAGCTCTTTACGATGTTGTATTACCAATAGGGCCTAGAGATATCTCTCTGTCACACGAATGACAAATCCCAGTCTCGATCCATGCCAACTCAACAGACACCTTCAGAGATACCTGTAGAGCATCTTTATGATCACCTAGTTACGAAGTGACATCTGATAGCACACAAGGTATTTCTCCTGTGTCCAGGAGGTTCATGATCTCATGGTCTTAGGAATAGATACTTGACATGAAGAAAGCTATAGAAATAAACTCAAGTGATATGATCGAATGCTAAGCTTATGGTTGGGTCTTGTCCATCACATCATTCTCCTAATGATGTGATTCATTTATCAAATTACAACTCATGTCTATGGTTAGGAAACCTTAACCATCTTTGATCAACGAGCTAGTCTAGTAGAGGCTCACTAGGGACATATTATTTGTTCATGTATTCACACTTGTATTTAAGTTTCCGGTCAATACAATTCTAGCATGAATGGTAAACCTTTATCATGAACAAGGAAATATGATAATAACCAATTTATTATTTCCTCTTGGGCATATTTCCAACAATATCTACTACTATTACTCCACCAATCGACCGCTATCCAACATGCATCTATGGTATTAAGTTCATGAAAAACGGAGTAAAGCCTCAAGCAAGCTGACATGATGTACACAAAGTAAACCCAATCAATATGAATAAACCCCTTCATTTTACCTCTAATGGAAACAATACAAATATGTGCCTTGTCCCCTCTTTTCATTGGTATATAGAGCACCGCAAGATTGAACCCATTACAAAGCACCTCTCCCACTGAAGATAAATCAATCTAGTTGGCCAAACCAAACAGATAGATCAGAGAGAAATACAAAGCTATAACAATCATGCATAATAAAGTTCAGAGACTCAATTACTTATCACTGATATTTAGATCATAAACCCACAATTCATCAGATCCCAACAAACACACCACAAAAGAAGATTACATCAGATAGAACTCCAAGAAGATCGAGGAGAACATGGTATTGAAGATCAAAGAGAGAGAAGAAGCCATCTAGCTACTAGCTATGGACCCGTAGGTCTGTGGTGAACTACTCATGCATCATCAGAAGGCAGCAAGGATGATGTAGGAGCCCTCCATGATCGATTCCCCCTCGGGCAGAATACCAAAAAAGGCCTCCAGGTGGGATCACGGAAGAACAGAAGCTTGCGGTGGCATAAAAATTGTTTCTGGTGACTCTTTGATATGTTGGGAATATCTAGGAATTTATAGAGGCGGAATTAGGTCAGGAGGTGCCACAAAAGGCCCACAAGCTCGAGGGGGGAGAGGGGGGCCTAGGAGCTTGTCACTCACCCATGGCTCTTCGGGTCTTCTCCCGAACCTTCATGGGCCCCTTCCGGTTCAGAAAAAGTTCATCCAAAGATTTTTCTCCATTTGGACTTTGTTTGATATTGATTTTCTGAAAAGCCAAAAACAAGTAAAAAATAAGTAACACTTGGCACTCGGTTAATAGGTTAGTCCCAAAAAATGATATAAAATAGCATAAAATGCATATAAGACATTCAAGATTGATATTATAATAGCACATGGAACAATAAAAAATTATAGATACGTTGTAGACGTATTAATGGGCCATAGAGGCCTGCTAGTGGGCCCACAATAAACCTAGCCATGGGCAGCCCAGCCTGGTCAGCCCAACATGACCCGGGCCGGCCCGACCTTGTCTACGGTCCGGGCTCAGGCCTAGATTTCAAGCCTGACAGCTGGGCTGAGCCGGGCCTGGGCCCGTCGTGTTTGTGTGTTAATGAAGAGGCCCGACCCGAGGCCTAACGCTGGGTGGGCTTTTAGCATGATAGGCCGGGCTCAGGACTGATTTTAGGCCCGACAGCCGGGCCGAGCTCGGGCTTGGGTTTTTTGCATCAGGCTTTGGCAGGCCCGGCCCAAAGCCTGGCCTAGCCTGACAGATGGCCAGGTATAGCTCACAAGCTCAAGTTGACAATGACATGTACCTAGGGTAGGGTCTTAGGCCTGACCTATATGCCCTACCAAAGGACACTACACAAGAGGCCAAGGCCTACAAAGTTAGAAAGGAGATACCGACTGAAATGACCGTAGAGTGCAATTCACTCGATAGAAGATCCACTCGGTTATCCCACTTCCACTCGACCGTCATTCACTCGGAGTACAATATTTCACTCAAAGGATAGAAGACCTAGAGCCACCTCAGGATGACAACGTCCAGACAAGTCGTTATAAATATTATTAAACACGGGCATTTCTAGTAATGTTCGTGCCTTTATTCTCTCCTTGAACCCTTGCGTAATTGAGGATGGCGAGGGGTCAGCAGACTCTATATAAGCCACCCTACCCTCTTGCACAAGGGTTTCGCACCCCCTGTAACTCAACCTCCAAAGAAACAAAGCTCCCGCAGCACCGAGACGTAGGGCTTTTACTTCCTCCGAGAGGGGCCTGAACTCATAAATCCGAGTGTACAATCTCGCTATAGCTAGACTCTACCCTCTCCTACGTACCCCTACCTATACTGTCAGATTTGTTCCCACGACAATTGGCGCCCACCGTGGGGCAGGCGTCTAAGCGACTTTCAGTGAGGTTGTGTTCTTCGAACTTCATCGTCATGGTTTCCGGCAGTGTATTATCTCTGGGCCGTGAGATCCGTCTCGGCGCGCTCAGTTTCATCACCAACGATTCGGCTTGGCTCCAGGAAGCCCCCCTCGACATTGAGGCACTCCCTATTTGCGGGGCAGCACACTTCCGTGCGAGTGCCTACGACGTCCTCTTGCGGCAGCCGTCGAGTCAGTACCAGTCGGCTCCCGTGGCGTCTTCCCTCCCTGCTGCTCACCGCCGCAAGCAATTCGGTCGCTCGCGGCTCCAGCGGTGGGTGAAGCACCGGTGGCTCGATAGTTGTCCACTCCTCAGATCGAGGCAATCGAGCCTAATGAGGCCCTTTATGGCTTGTTCGATTTATCGTCTGGCCACTCGGATACACTTTCCGAGTGCGAGAGCAATGATCCCGCGGTAGAAGTCATCATGGTCGTCCCCCAGCGTAGCCCACCGAGATTTCTTTGTTGTGAGGGCAAAAGGGGTGGACCGTTGAATGACAATGACGAGTACTACCCGCAAGCCCTCACCGCGGAACAAAGAGAAGAACTACGGCGCAGGAATGAGCAGACTTTCCTGACCCCCATCATTGGGGAGACTGCCGAGGCTCAGGCTTTGGAGGCTGCGCGCTTAGCCACTCTGGCTGAACATGCACGCCTGGAGGATCTCCAGAAGTCACGCAAAGACCACACTTGCAGGCCACTACCGAATCCTAGTCGACGGCAGCGGCAATTGTTCTCAACTGGATCTCGAGATGAGTGTCAGGTATACCGCACTCCAATTCAGAATGTTCCAGCAGCCGCGCGTATTGCAGATTCGATCCAACCAAGGCCTAGAGCAGATTCAAACGCTCCTCAGAGCAGCTGGGGAGCAGACTTCAGCTATTTCCCAGTCGCGCAATAGAATTCATAGCAGATATGTCACGGCGGACACAGTTCAGTCTGCTCACAGCCCAAGATCGCCTCCACGGCATGAAGATCATGCTTATCACCAGGACCAGTACCTGGATCGAGGCCACGGGCATTTTCATCCTCGACATTACTGCGATGACCACCGTCGAGTGCCTACGCCCCCTTTGAGGGGTGGTTCGTACACACCCCGACGGTATGATGACAGGCGCCCGTACGGTGATGAGCGGAGATATCCAGTTGACCCCTGAGAGCCTGGGTTTGATGCAAGGCCAGTCCTCGTGCAGGGCCTGTTTGATAGAGGCAGGGCTAACCGAGAGGGTTTGGATAGGGGTCGCCCGAGTGGAAGCGGAGCTTTTGTCTCTGGGCCCGGGTGTTTTAATAGGGCCACTGAGATTCCTCCCAACTTCAGGTTGGCTGCAGGAGTGAGCAAGTTTACTAGAGAGTCAAATCCAAATACGTGGTTAGAAGATTACCATGAAGCACTTGCCCTTGATGCTGGAATGATCAGCTCGGGCGTGGTTGAACCAGTTGGCTCCTGCTAGCATTTACTACTGGGAAGACTTGGCCCGAGTGTTTATCAAAACGTTTGAAGGCACTTGCAAGCGACCTGCTGATTTGACTGAACTCCAACATTGTGCCCAGAAGCCGAATGAAACCTTGAGGGATTATATCTAGCATTGGACAACACTTCACCATGTGGTGGAAAATGTTTCTGAACATCAATCAGTTTTTGCCTTTAAAGAAGGTGTCAGATACATAGAGCTCATACTGTAATTTGGACGGTCTGGGACCCTCTCCATGAACCGAATGATGGAGATAGCCACTCGGTGCGCGAATGGCGAAGAAGAGGACCGATTCCATAGTGGCAAGGGAAAGGTTGTACACCCTGACACTGGGGGCCGGAATCCCAGTCAGAAGCAGCAGCATAAAGCTGAAGCCACTGGTCAAACAGAAGCAGCAGTAGTGACGACTCAAGGCAAGTTCAAAGGAAAGCCCAAGGGGCAGTGAATACCCAAAAAGATGAAGGGTCAATCGGGCCAGGACATCCTGGATCTACCGTGTGCCATCCACACGAAGAAAGACGAGGAGGGGTAACCTGATTTTACCCAAGTATACCACTCAACAGTGCAGATTCCTTATACATCAGTTCCGTGAAGGTCAACCGAGTGGAAAGAGCTCTGGCAAAGACGATGATGAAGAAAGGCAGAAGATTACCCGAAGGTCAATGCCACTCTGGTGTTTTTGCTGACGTTGAGAGCAAAAGTCGACTGAAAGTCATCAATCGTGAGGTGAACATGGTTGCTCCGGCAACTACGACGTACCTCAAGTGGTCAAAGATGTTGGGGAACGTAGTACTTTCAAAAAAGTCCTACGCACACGCAAGATCATGGTGATGCATATCAACGAGAAGGAAGAGTATGTCCACGTACCCTCGTAGACCGTAAGCGGAAGCGTTAGCACAACACGGTTGATGTAGTCGTACGTCTTCACGGTCCGACCGATCAAGCACTGAAAGCATGGCACCTCCGAGTTCTTGCACACGTTCAGCTTGATGACGTCCCTCGAACTCCGATCCAGCCGAGTGTCGAGGGAGAGTTCCGTCAGCACGACGGCATGGTGACGATGATGATGTTCTACCGACGCAGGACTTCGCCTAAGCACCGCTACAATATTATCGAGGTGGATTATGGTGGAGGGGGCACCGCACACGGCTAATAGATCAATGATCAATTATTGTGTCTAGAGGTGCCCCCTGGCCCCGTATATAAAGGAGCAAGGGGGAGGGGGCGGCCGGCTAGGAGGGGGCGCGCCAAGGGGAGTCCTACTCCCACTCCCTCCTTTCCTTGTCCAAGTAGGAGAGGGGGGAGGAAGGGAGAGAGGGGAGGAAGGAAAGGGGGGCGCCGCCCCCCTCCTTGTCCAATTCAGACTAGAGGGGGAGGGGGCGCGCGGCCTGCCCTGGCCGCCCCTCCTCTTCTCCACTTTGGGCCCATGTGGCCCTTAACCCCCGGGAGGGGTTCCGATAACCCCCCGGTACTCCGGTATATATCCGATAACCCCCGAAACCATTTCGCTGTCCGAATATAGTCGTCCAATATATCAATCTTCATGTCTCGACCATTTCAAGACTCATCGTCATGTCCGTGATCACATCCGGGACTCTGAACTATCTTCAGTACATCAAAATATATAAACTCATAATATAACCGTCATCTAACTTTAAGCGTGCGGACCCTAGGGGTTCGAGAACAATGTAGACATGACCAAAACATGTTTCCGGTCAATAACCAATAGCGGAACCTGGATGCTCATATTGGCTCCCACATATTCTACGAAGATCTTTATCTGTCAAACCGCATAACAACATACGTTGTTCCCTTTGTCATCAGTATGTTACTTGCCCGAGATTCGATCGTCGGTATCTCAATACCTATTTCAATCTCGTTACCGGCAAGTCTCTTTACTCGTGATGCAATGCATCATCTCATAACTAACTCATTAGTCACATTGCTTGCAAGGCTTATAGTGATGTGCATTACCGAGAGGGCCCAGAGATACCTCTCCAACAATCAGAGTGACAAATCCTAATCTCGAAATACGCCAACCCAAGAAGTACCTTCGGAGACACCTGTAGAGCACCTTTATAATCACCCAATTATGTTGCGATGTTTGGTAGCACACAAAGTGTTCCTCCGATAAACGGGAGTTGCATAATCTCATAGTCACAGGAACATGTATAAGTCATGAAGAAAGCAGTAGCAACATACTAAACGATCAAGTGCTAAGCTAACAGAATGGGTCAAGTCAATCACATCATTCTTTCAATGATGTGATCCCGTTAATCAAATGATAACTGTTTTGTCCATCGCTAGGAAACATAACCATCTTTGATAAACGAGCTAGTCAAGTAGAGGCATACTAGTGACACTCAGTTTGTCTATGTATTCACACATGTATCATGTTTCCGGTTAATACAATTCTAGCATGAATAATAAACATTTATCATGATATAAGGAGATAAATAATAACTTTATTATTGCCTCTAGGGCATATTTCCTTTAGTCTCCCACTTGCACTAGAGTCAATAATCTAGATTACATAGTAATGATTCTAACACCCATGGAGCCTTGGTGTTGATCATGTTTTGCTCGTTGAAGAGGCTTAGTCAAGGGGTCTGCAACATTCACATCCGTATGTATCTTGCAAATCTCTATGTCTCCCACCTGGACTTGGTCCCAGATGGAATTGAAGCGTCTCTTGATGTGCTTGGTCTCCTTGTGATATCTGGATTCCTTTGCCAAGGCAATTGCACCAGTATTGTCATAGAAGATTTTCATTGGACCCGATGCACTAGGTATGACACCTATATCGGATATGAACTTCTTTATCCAGACTCCTTCATTTGCTGCTTCTGAAGCAACTATGTACTCCGCTTCACATGTAGATCCTGCCACGATGCTTTGTTTAGAACTGCACCAACTGACAGCTCCACTGTTCAATATAAACACGTATCTAGTTTGCGATTTAGAATCGTCCGGATCAGTGTCAAAGCTTGCATCGACGTAACCATTTACGACTAGCTCTTTGTCACCTCCATAAATGAGAAACATATCCTTAGTCCTTTTGAGGTATTTCAGGATATTCTTGACCGCTGTCCAGTGATCCACTCCTAGATTACTTTGGTACCTCCCTGCTAAACTTATTGCTAAGCATACATCAGCTCTGGTACACAACATTGCATACATGATAGAGCCTATGGCTGAAGCATAGGGAACTTCTTTCATTTTATCTCTATCTTCTGAAGTGGTCGGGCATTGAGTCTGACTCAATTTAACACCTTGTATTACAGACAAGAACCCTTTCTTTGCTTGATCCATTTTGAACATTTTCAAAACTTTATCAAGTTATGTACTTTGTGAAATTCCAATTAAGCGTCTTGATCTATCTCTATAGATCTTGATGCCCAATATGTAAGCAGCTTCACCAAGGTCTTTCATTGAAAAACTTTTATTCAAGTATCCTTTTATGCTATCCAGAAATTCTATATCATTTCCAATCAATAATATGTCGTCTACATATAATATTAGAAATGCTACAGAGCTCCCACTCAGTTTCTTGTAAATACAGGCTTCTCCAAAAGTCTGTATAAAACCATATGCTTTGATTACACTATCAAAGCGTTTATTCCAACTCCGAGAGGCTTGCACCAGTCCATAAATGGATCGCTGGAGCTTGCACACTTTGTTAGCATCCTTTGGATCGAAAAAACCTTCTGGTTGCACCATATACAACTCTTCTTCCAGAAATCCATTCAGGAATGCAGTTTTGACATCCATTTGCCAAATTTCACAATCATAAAATGCGGCAATAGCTAACATGATTCGGACAGACTTAAGCATCGCTATGGGTGAGAAAGTCTCATCATAGTCAACCCCTTGAACTTGTCGAAAACCTTTCGCAACAAGTCGAGCTTTGTAGACAGTAACATTACCATCAACGTTAGTCTTTTTCTTGAAGATCCATTTATTCTCAATGGCCTGCCGATCATCGAGCAAGTCAACCAAAGTCCACACTTTGTTCTCATACATGGATCCCATCTCAGATTTCATGGCCTCAAGCCATTTTGCGGAACCTGGGCTCATCATCGCTTCCTCATAGTTCATAGGCTCGCCATGGTCAAGTAACATGACCTCCAGAATAGGATTGTCGTACCACTCTAGTGCGGATCTTACTCTGGTTGACCTACGAGATTCGGTAGTAACTTGATCTGAAGTTTCATGATTAATATCATTAGCTTCCTCACTAATTGGTGTAGTCGTCACATGAACTGGTTTCTGTGATGAACTATTTTCCAATAAGGGAGCAGGTACAGTTACCTCATCAAGTTCTACTTTCCTCCCACTCACTTCTTTCGAGAGAAACTCCTTCTCTAGAAAGGATCCATTATTAGCAACAAATGTCTTGCCTTCGGATCTGTGATAGAAGGTGTACCCAATAGTTTCCTTTGGGTATCCTATGAAGACACATTTCTCCGATTTGGGTTCGAGCTTATCAGGTTGAAGTTTTTTTTACATAAGCATCGCAGCCCCAAACTTTAAGAAACGACAACTTTGGTTTCTTGCCAAACCATAGTTCATAAGGCATCATCTCAACGGATTTTTATGGTGCCCTATTTAACGTGAATGCGGCTATCTCTAAAGCATAACCCCAAAACGATAGCGGTAAATAAGTAAGAGATATCATAGATTGCACCATATCTAGTAAAGTGCGATTACGATGTTCGGACACACCATTACGTTGTGGTGTTCCGGGTGGCGTGAGTTGCAAAACTATTCCGCATTGTTTCAAATGTAAACCAAACTCGTAACTCAAATATTCTCCTCCATGATCAGATTGTAGAAACTTTATTTTCTTGTTACGATGATTTTCAACTTCACTCTGAAATTCTTTGATCTTTTGCAAATGTTTCAGACTTATGTTTCATTAAGTAGATATACCCATATCTGCTTAAATCATCTGTGAAGGTGAGAAAATAACGATACCCGCCGCGAGCTTCAATATTCATTGGACCACATACATCAGTATGTATGATTTCTAACAAATCAGTTGCTCGCTCCATAGTTCTGGAGAACGGAGTTTTAGTCATCTTGCCCATGAGGCATGGTTCACAAGTACCAAGTGATTCATAATCAATTGATTCCAAAAGTCCATCAGTATGGAGTTTCTTCATGCGCTTTAAACCAATATGACCTAAACGGAAGTGCCACAAAGAAGTTGCACTATCATTATCAACTCTGCATCTTTTGGTTTCAACATTATGAATATGTGTATCACTACTATCTATCGAGATTCATCAAAAATAGACCACTCTTTAAGGGTACATGACCATAAAAGATATTACTCATATAAATAGAACAACCATTATTCTCAGATTTAAATGAATAACCGTCTCGCATCAAACAAGATCCAGATATAATGTTCATGCTCAACGCCGGCACCAAATAACAATTATTTAGGTCTAAAACTAATCCCGAAGGTAGATGTAGAGGTAGCGTGCCGATGGTGACCACATCGACTTTGGAACCATTTCCTACGCGCATCGTCACCTCGTTATTAGCCAGTGTCCGCTTAATCCGTAGTCCCTGTTTTGAGTTGCAAATATTAGCAATAGAACCAGTATCAAATACCCAGGTGCTACTGCGAGCTCTGATAAGGTACACATCAATAACATGTATATCACATATACCTTTGTTCACCTTGCCATCCTTCTTATCCACCAAATACTTGGGTCAGTTCCGCTTCTAGTGACCAGTCTGTTTGCAGTAGAAGCACTCAATCTCTGGCTTAGGTCTAGACTTGGGTTTCTTCTCTTGAGCATCAACTTGTTTGCCGTTCTTCTTGAAGTTCCCCTTCTTCTTCCCTTTACCCTTTTTCTTGAAATTGGTGGTCTTGTTGACCATCAACACTTGATGCTCCTTTTTGATTTCTACCTCCGCAGCCTTTAGCATGGCGAAGAGCTCGGGAATAGTCTTGTTCATCCCTTGCATATTATAGTTCATCACAAAGCTCTTGTAGCTTGGTGGCAGCGATTGAAGAATTCTGTCAATGACACTATCATCAGGAAGATTAACTCCCAATTGAATCAAGTGATTATTATACCCAGACATTTTGAGTATATGTTCACTGACAGAACTATTCTCTTCCATCTTGCAGCTATAGAACTTATCGGAGACTTCATATCTCTCAATCCGGGCATTTGCTTGAAATATTAACTTCAACTCCTGGAACAACTCGTTGAAGTCCCGGTTCTAAGCCGTAAAGCATGGCACACTGAAATATCGAGTAGTCATCAGCTTTGCTCTGCCAAATGTTCACAACGTCTGCAGTTGCATCTGCAGCAGGCTTGGCACCCAGCGGAGCTTCCAGGATGTAATTCTTCTGTGCAGCAATGAGGATAATCCTCAAGTTACGGACCCAGTCCGTGTAATTGCTACCATCATCTTTCAACTTTGCTTTCTCAAGGAACGCATTAAAATTCAACGGAACAACAACATGAGCCATCTATCTACAATCAACATAGAAATGCAAAATACTATCAGGTACTAAGTTCATGATAAATTTAAGTTCAATTTAATCATATTACTTAAGAACTCCCACTTAGATAGACATCCCTCTAATCATCTTAAGTGATCACGTGATCCAAATCAACTAAACCATAACCGATCATCACGTGAAATGGAGTAGTTTTCAATGGTGAACATCATTATGTTGATCATATCTACTATATGATTCACGCTCGACCTTTGGGTCTCAGTGTTCCGAGGCCATATCTGCATATGCTAGGCTCGTCAAGTTTAACCTGAGTATTCTGCGTGTGCAAAACTGGCTTGCACCCGTTGTAGATGGACGTAGAGCTTATCACACCCGATCATCACATGGTGTCTGGGCACGACGAACTTTAGCAACGGTGCATACTCAGGGAGAACACTTTTTATCTTGAAATTTGGTGAGAGATCATCTTATAATGCTACCGTCTATCAAAGCAAGATAAGATGCATAAATGATAAACATCGCATGCAATCAATATAAGTGATATGATATGGCCATCATCATCTTGTGCTTGTGATCTACATCTTCGAAGCACCGTCATGACCACCATCGTTACCGGCACGACACCATGATCCCCATCGTAGCATCGTTGTCGTTTCTCCATCTATTGCTTCTACGACTATCACTACCGCTTAGTGATAAAGTAAAGCAATTATAGGGCGATTGCATTGCATACAGTAAAGCGACAACCATATGGCTCCTGCCAGTTGCCGATAACTCGGTTACAAAACATGATCATCTCATACAATAAAAAATAGCATCACGTCTTGACCATATCACATCACAACATGCCTTGCAAAAACAAGTTAGACGTCCTCTACTTTGTTGTTACAAGTTTTACGTGGCTGCTACGGGCTGAGCAAGAACCGTTCTTACCTACGCATCAAAACCACAACGATAGTTCATCAAGTTAGTGTTGTTTTAACCTTCTCAAGGACCGGGCGAAGCCACACTCGGTTCAACTAAAGTTGGAGAAACTGTCACCCGCCAGCCACCTATGTGCAAAGCACGTCGGTAGAACCAGTCTCGCGTAAGCGTACGCGTAATGTCGGTCCGGGCCGCTTCATCCAACAATACCGCTGTACCAAAGTATGACATGCTGGTAAGCAGTATTACTTGTATCGCCCACAACCCACTTGTGTTCTACTCGTGCATATAACATCAACGCATAAAACCTAGGCTCTTATACCACTATTGGGGAATGTATTAATTGCAAAAAAATTCCTATGCACACGCAAGATCATGGTGATGCATATCAATGAGAAGGAAGAGTATGTCCATGTACACTCGTAGACCGTAAGCGGAAGCATTAGCACAACACGGTTGATGTAGTCATACGTCTTCACGGTCCGACCGATCAAGCACCGAAAGCACGACACCTCCGAGTTCTTGCACACGTTCAGCTCGATGACGTCCCTCAAACTCCGATCCAACCAAGTGTCAAGGGAGAGTTCCATCAGCACGACGGTGTGGTGATGATGATGATATTCTATCGACGCAGGGCTTTGCATAAGCACTGCTACGATATTATCGAGGTGGATTATGGTCGAGGGGGCACCACACACGGCTAATAGATCAATGATCAATTGTTGTGTCTAGAGGTGCCCCTTGCCCCCTTATATAAAGGAGCAAGGGGGAGGGGGCGGCCAGCCAGGAGGGGGCGCGACAAGGGGAGTCCTACCCCCACCGGGAGTAGGACTCCCTCCTTTCCATGTCCAAGTAGGAGAGTGGGAAGGAAGGGAGAGAGGGGAGGAAGGAAAGAGGGGCGCCACCCTCCCTCCTTGTCCAATTCGGACTAGAGGGGGAGGGGGTGCGTGGCCTGCCCTGGCCGCCCCTCCTCTTCTCCACTTTGGGCCCATGTGACCCATTAACCTCCCGGTACTCCGGTATACATCTGATAACCCCCGAAACCATTCCAGTGTCCGAATATAGTTGTCCAATATATCAATCTTCATGTCTCGACCATTTCAAGACTCCTCGTCATGTCCGTGATCACATCCGGGACTCCGAACTATCTTCGGTACATCAAAACATATAAACTCATAATATAACGGTCATCTAACTTTAAGCGTGCGGACCCTATGGGTTCGAGAACAATGTAGACATGATCAAAACACGTTTCCGGTCAATAACCAATAGCAGAACCTGGATGCTCATATTGGCTCCCACATATTCTACGAAGATCTTTATCGGTCAAACCGCATAACAACATATGTTGTTCCCTTTGTCATTGGTATGTTACTTGCCCGAGATTCGATCGTCGGTATCTCAATACCTAGTTCAATCTCGTTACCGGCAAGTCTCTTTACTCGTTATGCAATGCATCATCTCGTAACTAACTCATTAGTCACATTGCTTGCAAGGCTTATAGTGATGTGCATTACCGAGAGGGCCCAGAGATGGCTCTCCGATAATCGGAGTGACAAATCCTAATCTCGAAATACGCCAACCCAACAAGTACCATCGGAGACACCTGTACAGCACCTTCATAATCACCCAGTTACGTTGTGACGTTTGGTAGCACACAAAGTGTTCCTCCAATAAACGGGAGTTGCATAATCTCATAGTCATAGGAACATGTATAAGTCATGAAGAAAGCAGTAGCAACATACTAAACGATCAAGTGCTAAGCTAATGGAATGGGTCAAGTCAATCACATCATTATTTCAATGATGTGATCCCGTTAATCAAATGACAACTCTTTTGTCCATGGCTAGGAAACATAACCATCTTTGATAAACGAGCTAGTCAAGTAGAGGCATACTAGTGACACTCAGTTTGTCTATGTATTCACACATGTATCATGTTTCCGGTTAATACAATTCTAGCATGAATAATAAACATTTATCATGATATAAGGAAATAAACAATAGCTTTATTATTGCCTCTAGGGCATATTTCCTTCAAAAGACTCCCATTACCTTTGACCAGTAGGATCACCCACCACATGTTGCAACCCCTGGCGGCAAGCACTGGTAGTGGATCCAATCATGGGAGGCACTCAGTTGCGCAAAGTTCTTATGGATGGTGGCAGTGATTTGAACATTCTCTATGCAGAAACCCTCCAGGGGATGGGCATTCCGATGTACCAACTCAGTGAAAGCAACATGTAGTTTCATGAGGTCATCACAGGGAAAAAGGCAAAGTCACTCGGTCAGATTGCTTTGGATGTGGTTTTTGGTGACTCGAAGAATTTTTGGAAGGAAAAATTGACGTTTTAAGTGGTGGACTTTCAAAGTACCTATCATGCTATTCTGGGTCGACCAGCTTATGCTCGCTTCATGGCCCATCCGTGTTATGTGTACCTTAAGCTGAAGATGCCCGGATCCAAGGGCGTGATCATCATCACTGGAAATAGGCAGAGAGCCGAGGAATGCCTCCAGAAGGGATCCAAAATTGCCGACGAGAAGATGGCAGTAGTAGAATTGGAAGAGTACAAGAAGAATGTCGATCCAAGTGATTTGCTCCGCTCCAAGAAGCCAGCTTCTGAGTCAGCTTTTCAGTCAACGGGAGAGATGAAGCAAGTTCACATTCACCCAAAAGATCTCACAGCCACCCCGACCAACATCTCAACGACGCTCAACAGCAAATAGGAAGCCGCACTCATCCAGTTCTTCCGTGAGAACTAGGACATCTTTGCATGGAAAACCTCCGACATGCCAGGTGTACTCAGGGTACTGGCTGAGCACCGTTTGCGTGTCGACTCAAAGGCCAAACCTATCAAAGACCATCTCAGCCGTTCTGCTGCGGAGAAAAGGAAGGCGGTTGGCGAGGAAGTGGCTCGGCTCTTGGCAGCTGAGTTCATACGCGAGATATACCACTCCGACTGGCTTGCCAATGTTGTCATTGTCCCCAAGAAGGATAATTCACTCCGCATGTGCATTGACTTCAAACATATCAATCGGGACTGCCCGAAAGATCATTTTCTGCTCCCCCGTATCGATCCGACTGTGGGATGCGAGCGCTTGTCTTTTCTTGATGCATATTCCAGATATCATCAGATTCAACTGTATGGACCAGATGAAATAAAAACGGCCTTCATCACCCCTTTCGGGTGTTTTTGTTATGTCACCATGCCATTCGGTCTCAAAAATGCTGGTGCTACGTTCATGCGCATGATCTAGAAGTGCCTACTCATTCATCGGAACGTCGAGGCCTACATGGATGACATCGTGGTCAACGCAAAGGTTCTAACCCGCTGACTAATCTCGCTGAAATGTTCACCAATCCGAGAAGATACAATATCAAGCTGAACCCGTCCAAGTGCACCTTTGGAGTGCCCGGAGGCAAGTTACTTGGTTTCCTTGTTTCTGAACGAGGGATAGATGCCAATCCCAAGAAGATCGACGCAATTGTCTGAATGAAATGCCCTGAGCGTGTGCATGATGTATAGAAGCTCATAGGCTGTCTCGCAGCACTGAGTCGGTTCATTTCTCATCTCGGTGAAAAGGCATTGCCTCTTTACTGACTGATTAAGAAGTCATATAAGTTTGAGTGGACTCCCGAAGCTGAAGCAGCATTTGTTGAGCTCAAAGCCCTGCTCTCCACCCAGCAGGTGCTTGCTACTCCAAACAGCAAAGAGCCTCTACTTTTGTACATTGCGGCCACTGGTCAAGTTGTCAGCACAGTGCGCACATTGGAAAGGGAAGAGGAAGGCAAGGCCTACAAGGTTCAACGACCAGTATACTATATCTATGAGGTTTTGGCTCCGTCCAAGCATAGGTATCCTCATTACGAGAAGCTCTTCTATGGAATTTACTTAACAGCCAAGAAAGTCACACATTATTTTCAAGATCACTCGGTTTCATTCATCAGTGACGCCCCATTATCTGAAATCATGAACAATCGGGATGCAACTGGCCGAGTGGCTAAATGGGAAATTGAACTTCTCCCTTTGGATATAAAGTTTGAAGCAAAGAAGGTGATCAAATCCCAAGCACTTGCAGACTTCTTGGCCGAGTGGATAGAACAAAAACAGCCAACTCAAGTTTACTCAGAGCACTGGACATTTCGGTGTCGGAGTGGTTCTGGTGTCTCCAAGAGGTGATCGGCTCAGTTATGTCCTCCAGATTCACTTTGATTCCTCCAATAATGAGGCCGAGTATGAGGCACTCCTCTATGGGTTGCGTATGGCCATTTCACTCGGCGTCCGTCGCCTGATGGTCTACGATGACTTGGATTTGGTGGTCAATCAGGTGATGAACGAGTGGCATGTTAGAAACCTGCCATGTCAGGATACTACAATGCAGTGAGGAAGCTAGAGAAAAAGTTCGAGGGTTTGGAGCTTCACCACATTCCCTAATCAAAAATCAAGCAGTAAACGATTTGGAAATAATCGATTCCACTCGAAAGCCTATCCCCAGCAACGTGTTTCTTGAGCATCTCCATTCCCCGTCAGTGCAAGAGGATCCTTTCACTGAAGAGCCTCCCCAAGCGATAAGTCCTACTGATCTGACTAAAATTGAGGTCCCTGCAGTCATTGACTTGGTTATGAGATCCTAGTAATTACACCTGACTGGACGGTGCCCTACATTGCATATTTTCTCAGGCGAGAGCTTCCAGAAGATGAAGTTGAGGCACGTCAGAATGTCCGCAAATCCAAAGCTTTCACAGTGATAAATGGACAGCTTTACAAAGAAAGTATCACTGGCATGGACCAACGATGTATTTATCCATAAGAGGGTCGACTGATTTTGGAAGAGATCCACTCAGGGACCTGTGGTCATCATGCGTCCTCTTGGACAATTATGGCCAAAGCATTCCGAGATGGGTTCTACTGGCCACGGGACAATGAAGCTGCAAAGGAAATCATACAGCGGTGTGAAGGATGCCAGTTCTACACAAACATGTCCCATAAGCCCGCATATACCCTGAAGACCATTCCACTCATCTAGCCGTTCGTTGTATGGGGATTGGATATGGTCGGACCAGTCAGGACCGGCAGAAGTGGCTACACTCATTGATACATCCATTTTGCATCATGCTTTTATATAGATATTTATTGCATTATGGGCTCTTATTACACGTTATGTCACAATACTTATGGCTATTATCTCTTATTTTACAAGGTTTACATGAAGAGGGAGAATGCCGGCAGCTGGGATTTTGGGCTGGAAAAGGAGCAAATATTGGAGACCTATTCTGCACAGCTCCAAAAGTCCTAAAACTCCACGAAAGTCATTTCGGGAATTAATAAAAAATATCCAACAGAAGAAACACCTGAGGGGGGCCACCCACCACCCACGAGGGTGGGGGGTGCGCCCTACCCCTAGGCGCGCCCCCTGCCTCGTGGGCCACCTGGCAGCCCTCTGGTGCTCATCTTCTTCTATATGAAGTCTTTTACCGAGAAAAAAATCATAAGCAAGCTTACGGGACGAAACTCCGCTACCACGAGGCGGTACCTTGGCGGAACCAATCTAGGGCTCCGGCGGAGTTGTTCTGCCAGGGAAACTTCCCTCCGGGAGGCGGAAATGATCACCATCGTCATCACCAACGATCCTCTCATCGGGAGGGGGTCAATCTCCATCAACATCTTCACTAGCACCATCTCCTCTCAAACCCTAGTTCATCTCTTGTATGAAATCTTTGTACCAAAACCTCAGATTGGTACCTATGGGTTGCTAGTATTGTTGATTACTCCTTGTAGTTGATTCTAGTTGGTTTATTTGGTGGAAGATCATATGTTCAGATCCTTAATGCATATTAATACCCCTCTGATGATGAACATGAATATGCTTTGTGAGTAGTTATGTTTGTTCCTAAGGACATGGGTGAAGTCTTGCTATTAGTAGTCATGTGAATTTGGTATTTGTTCGATATTTTGATGAGATGTATGTTGTCTCTCCTCTAGTGGTGTTATGTGAATGTCGACTACATGACACTTCACCATTATTTGGGCCTAGAGGAAGGCATTGGGAAGTAATAAGTAGATGGAGTGACAGAATCTTAAACCCTAGTTTATGCGTTGCTTCGTAAGGGGCTGATTTGGATCCACTTGTTTCATGCTATGGTTAGGTTTACCTTAATACTTCTTTTGTAGTTGTGGATGCTTGCAATAGGGGTTGATCATAAGTGGGATGCTTGTCCAAGAAAGGGCAGTACCCAAGCACCGGTCCACCCACATATCAAATTATCAAAGTAACGAACCTGAATCATATGAGCGTGATGAATACTAGCTTGACGATAATTCCCATGTGTCCTCGGGAGAGATTTTCTCTATATAAGAACTTGTCCAGGCTTGTCCTTTGCTACAAAAAGGATTGGGCCACCTTGCTTCACCTTATTTACTTTTATTGCTTGTTAACCGTTACAAATTATCTTATCACAAAACTATCTGTTACCTACAATTTCAGTGCTTGCAGAGAATACCTTACTGAAAACCGCTTGTCATTTCCTTCTTCTCCTCGTTGGGTTCGACACTCTTACTTATCGAAAGGACTACGATAGATCCCCTACACTTGTGGATCATCAAGACTCTTTTCTGGCATTGTTGTCGGGGAGTGAAGCGCCTTTGGTGAGTGGAACTTGGTAAGGAAACATTTATATAGTGTGCTGAAATTTTCTGTCACTTGTTACTATGGAAACTAATCCTCTGAGGGGCTTGTTCGAGGCATCTTTGCCCCGACCAGTAGAGCAAAGAGTTTCTCCTCAACCTACTGAACCTACTGAAAATGTTTACTTTGAGATTCCTTCAGGTATGATAGAGAAACTGCTAGCTAATCCCTTTGCAGGAGATGGAACACTGCATCCCGATTTACACCTTATCTATGTGGATGAAGTTTTGTGGATTATTTAAGCTTGCAGGTATGCCCGGTGATGTTGTTAAGAAGAAGGTCTTCCCTTTATCTTTGAAGGGAGATGCATTGACATGGTATAGGCTATGTGATGATATGGAATCCTGGGACTATAAACGATTGAAGTTGGAATTTCACCAGAAGTTTTATCCTATGCATCTTGTTCATCGTGATCGTAATTATATATATAATTTTTGGCCTCGCGAAGGAGAAAGCATCGCTCAAGCTTGGGGGAGGCTTAAGTCAATGTTATATTCATGCCCCAATCATGAGCTCTCAAGAGAAATGATCATTCAAAAAATTTATGCTCGGCTTTCTCTCAATAATCACACCATGCTCGATACTTCTTATGTTGGTTCTTATATGATGAAGACTATTGAATTCAAGTGGGATTTATTGGAAAGAATTAAACGCAACTCTGAAGATTGGGATTCCGACGATGGTAAGGAGTCAGGTATGACACCTAAGTTTGATTGTGTTAAATCTTTTATGGATCCAATGCTTTTCGTGGATTTAGCACTAAATATGGACTTGACTCTGAGGTAGTAGCTTCCTTCTGTGAATCATTTGCTACTCATGTTGATCTCCCTAAGGAGAAGTGGTTTAAATATAATCCTCCCACTGAAATAAAAGTAGTTGCACCTGTTACAGTTGAAGAAAAGATTATCACTTATAATGATCCTATTGTTCCTACTACTTATGTTGAGAAACCACCTTTCCCTGTTAGGATAAAGGATCATGCTAAATCTTCAACTATGGTTCGTAAGAGTAATATTAGAACATATACACCTCCTGAAAAAATTAATGTTGAACCTAGTATTGCCATGGTTAAAGATCTCTTGGCCGATAATATTGATGGGCATGTTATTTATTTCTGTGATGAAACTGCTAGAATTGCTAGACCCAATGCTAAGGAACATAGACCTGTTGTAGGCATGCCTGTTATTTCTGTTAAGATAGGAGATCATTGTTATCATGGCCTATGTGATATGGGTGCTAGTGCTAGCGCAATACCTCATTCCTTATATGAAGAAATTATGCATGATATCGCACCCGCTGAAATAGAAGATATAGATGTTACAATTAAGCTTGCCAATAGAGATACTATTTCACCAATTGGGATTGTTAGAGATGTTGAAGTCTTGTGTGGGAAAGTTAAATATCCTGCTGATTTTCTTGTTCTTGGTTCCCCACAAGATAGCTTTTACTGTTAATGCTAAGATTGATTGTGAAAAGGATGTTGTTACGATTGGCTTGGGGGATATGTCTCATGAGTTTATTTTTGCTAAGTTTCGTAGACAACCCCATGATAAAGAATTGCCTAGTAAGGATGAGATTATTGGTCTTGCTTCTATTCCGTGCCTCCTACTGATCCTTTAGAACAATATTTGCTAGACCATGAAAATGATATGTTTATGAATGAAAGAAGGGAGATAGATGAAATATTCTTAAACAGGGTCCTATTTTGAAACACAACTTGCCTGTTGAAATCCTAGGGGATCCCCCTCCACCCAAGGGTGATCCCGTGTTTGAGCTTAAACCATTACCTGATACTCTTAAATATGCTTATCTTGATGAAAAAAAGATATATCTTGTTATTATTAGTGCTAACCTTTCAGAGCAGGAAGAGGGAAGATTATTGAAAACTCTAAAGAAGCACTGTGCTGCTATTGGATATACTCTTGATGATCTTAAGGGCATTAGTCCCACTTTATGCCAAAACAAATAAATTTGGAAGAAGATGCCAAACCAGTTATTGATCACCAACGATGGTTAAATCCTAAAATGAAAGAAGTGGTAAGAAAGGAAATACTAAAGCTCCTTGAGGCAGGTATAATTTATCCCGTTGCTGATAGTCAGTGGGTAAGTCTTGTCCATTGTGTCCCTAAGAAGGGAGGTATTACTGTCATTCCTAATGATAAAGATGAATTGATCCCGCAAAGAATTATTACAGGCTATAGGATGGTAATTGATCTCCGTAAATTAAATAAAGCTACTAAAAAGGATCATTACCCTTTACCTTTTATTCATCAAATGCTAGAAAGACTATCCAAACATACACATTTCTGCTTTCTAGATGGTTATTATGGTTTCTCTCAAATACCTGTGTCAGCGGACGATCAAGCAAAGACTACTTTTACTTGCCCTTTCGGTACTTTTGCTTATAGACGTATGCCTTTTGGTTTATGTAATGCACCTGCTACCTTTCAAAGATTCATGATGGCTATATTCTCTGACTTTTGTGAAAAGATTTGTGAGGTATTCATGGATGATTTCTCCGTTTATGGATCCTCTTTTGATGATTGCTTGAGCAACCTTGAACGAGTTTTGCAGAGATGCGAAGATACTAGTCTTGTTTTGAATTGGGAGAAGTGCCACTTTATGGTTAATGAAGGCATTGTCTTGGGGCATAAAATTTCTGAAAGAGGTATTGAAGTTGATAAAGCTAAAGTTGATGCTATTGAAAAGATGCCATGTCCCGAGGACATTAAAGGTATAAGAAGTTTCCTTGGTCATGCCCGTTTTTATAGGAGGTTCATTAAGGACTTTTCTAAAATCTCTAGGCCTCTGACTAATTTATTGCAAAAAGATATTCCTTTTGTCTTCGATGATGATTGTGTGGAAGCATTTGAAATACTTAAGAAAGCTTTGATTTATGTGCCTATTGTTCAGCCACCTGATTGGAATTTACCCTTTGAAATTATGTGTGATGCTAGCGATTGTGTTGTAGGTGTTGTTCTAGGACAAAGGGTTGATAAGAAACTAAATGTTATTCAATATGCTAGTAAAACTCTAGACACTACACAGAGAAATTATGCTACTACTGAAAAAGAATTCTTAGCAGTTGTATTTGCTTGTGATAAGTTCAGACCTTATATTGTTGATTCTAAAGTAACTATTCACATTGATCATGCTGCTATTAAATATCTTATGGAAAAGAAAGATGCTAAACCTAGACTTATTAGATGGGTTCTCCTACTATAAGAATTTGATTTGCATATTATTGATAGAAAGGGAGCTGAGAACCCCGTTGTAGACAACTTGTCTAGGTTAGAGAATGTTCTTGATGACCCACTACCTATTGATGATAGCTTTCCTGATGAACAATTAGCTGTCATAAATGCTTCTTGTACTGCTCCATGGTATGCTGATTATGCTAATTACATTGTTGCTAAATTATACCACATAGTTTCACATACCGGCAAAAGAAAAAGTTCTTTTATGATTTAAGACATTACTTCTGGGATGACCCACACCTTTATAAAGAAGGAGTAGATGGTGTTTGAGGGAGTCCTGGATTAGGGGTATCCAGACAGCCGGACTATATACATCGTCCGGACTATTGAAGCGTGAAGACACAAGACTCAAGACTTCTTTTGCCGGTCCGAATGGGACTCTCCTTTGCGTGGAAGACATGCTTGGCGATCCGGATATTATATTTCCTTCCTTGTAACCGACTCCATGTAAACCCTATCCCTCTCCGGTGTCTATATAAACCGGAGAGGATGGTCCTTAGAAGGCCGATCACAATTACAATCATACCATCATAGGCTAGCTCTTAGGGTTTAGCCTCTACGATCTCGTGGTAGATCTACTCTTGTACTACACATATCTTCAATATTAATCAAGCAGGAAGTAGGGTTTTACCTCCATCGAGAGGGCCCGAACCTAGGTAAACATTGTGTCCCTTGCTTCCTGTTACCATCAGCCTAAGACACACAGATCGGGACCCCCTACCCGAGATCCGCCGGTTTTGACACCGACATTGGTGCTTTCATTGAGAGTTCCTCCGTGTCATCGCTTCGAGGCTTGATGGCGTCTTCAATCTCCAACAACACGGTCCAGGGTGAGACTCCCCCCCCCGGACAGATCTTTGTGTTCGGCGGCTTCGCACTGCGGGCCAATTCGCTTGGCCACCTAGAGCAGATCGATAGCTATGCCCCTGGCCACCAGATCAGATTCGGAAACTTGAACTACATGGCAGATATTCGCAGAGACTTGATCTTCGACAGATTCGAGCCTGTTCCAGGAGCGCCGGATAGTCACGACAAGCACGGCCTAGACCTGCTGTCGGATGATGCTCGGGACATCATCCCCGCAGCAGCCCCGGATCTAAATCCGGGGAAGGTTGCGTTGCCTGTGGATGGAGGGATGGACCCCGCCCCGCAGGCCGCACATGCATCGGCGGTGGAGCCGAACACAGGTCTCACCTCTGTGGAGGCCTGTAACCCTGGGCCCCCGGACTCGTATCCGGTTGTTGGCTCACGTCCGCACACTCTCGAGCCAGCCGAGCCAGGTTGGGCTGCGGTAATGGAGTTTACTGCTGCGGACATCTTTCAGCACTCGCCTTTTAGCAACATGCTGAACTCATTAAAGTCTCTCTCTTTGTCAGGAGGCTCTAGGCCAAACTATGTCCGGCGTGAGTGGGAAGCAGGCGACGAAGGAATTCGCTGCCCTCCCACCACCCACTTTGTCACCACGATCGATGATTTAACCACGTGCTCGACTTTGAATTCGAAGACATCGACGGTATGGACGATGATGCCGGAGATGTACAGGATCCACCGCTCACAGGGCGGTGGACAACCACCTCTTCATACAATATATATATGGTGGACACTCCGAAAGAAACCAATGGCGACGAGGCAGTGGAGGATAACCCCTCAGGAGGAAAAGCAAAACATGGGCGTCTCCGGCACCACTCCAAACTCCGCCGCATCAATATCGGCCCCGGAGATTATCCGGATAGTGCCGAAGAGGAACACAGTCCTGATCAGCCTACCTTCAAGCAGGCTGGACAGGCCACGGTGTTATACTTAGAGAGGGACAACTATACACCCCCCTCTGAAGAGGAGGTAAGCCTCGGCAATGACGAATTCGGCGTGCCTGAGGATCCAGTGGAGCAAGTTCGCTTCAAGCAACGGCTCATGGCCACGGCAAGGAGCCTGCAAAGGAAGCAAGAGCAGCTTAAAGTCGACCAGGATTTGCTAATGGATAGGTGGACCAAGATCCTGGCCACCGAAAAGTACGGACTCGAGCGGCCTAACAAAAGGCACATGCGGCACAACTGGCTACCTCAACCTAAGCAGGAGAACCAAAGGCATACAACCCGACGTCCGCACACCACTACGGTCCAAGATAGCAAGAAGGATACACAACAAAGCAGCCTCAAGCCTCGGCGCAACGGTCATAAACGGCAAGTCAGGGAAGCTGGTATCAAGTTCAGCACATCCCAGTCCGGTCAACGGACAAAGAACAGCTCAAGCCTATTCGGCCCGAGCCACAAACTCGATCAGCCGTGCGAAATTCACGGTACTCCCAAAAGGACGGCAAAAAATACTAATAGAGAATGCCGGATCTCCAAAGCAAAGCGACTGGGCGTGTGCCGAA